>NC_050582.1:33281823-33379323 GCF_011100635.1 Trichosurus vulpecula
TAACAGAACAGGACACTGATAATATAAATAACTCTATTTCAGAAGGAAGAATGAAATAAAACTAATTCCTATAAGGGAGGGAAGAAACCAACAACTACTCTGGGACCAAAAGCTTCACAAGTGAATTCTAATAAAGAGCTACCAAACGAATAATTCTCTACGATATATAAACTTTTAAAAATAAAGAAGGCACTACGACAAACTCCTTCCATAATAAATATTTTGTCCTGATACCCAAACTAGGGAAAATTAAAGCAAGAAAGGAAATTATAAAGCAACAGTGCTAACAAAAATTGGTAAAATATAATCAATAAAATATCGGCAAAGAAACGAAAGTAACTGACAAAAAATGATTCATTTAGTTTTAACCAAGTTGGATTTATGCTAAAAATTCAAGTATGGTTCAACAGGAGGAAACAAATGAGCATGTGAAGTCATGTTAATGAAAACAATAAACAGTATGATTATGTCAACAGTTACATGAACATGTCAAAAAAGGCATATATAAAATATGTAGGCACTGATGTCAAAACATTAAAAATCACGGAACAAAAGGATCTTTGTTTAACGTGATTAAAAACTCATCTACAATGTCTAAAATGAAGAGCTGGTACTATCTGTAAAGCTAAAACATTGAGAGCTTTTGCAATAAGATCAGGAATGAAGCCAAGATGCCTATCACCTTTATTATTCACAACGTACCAGAAATGCCAGTTTTCACAATAGGACAAAAATTGGCAAAGAAAAGATAAAATTATTTCTCTGGGCAAATGATAAGATGGCTTACTTAGAAAACTCTAGAGAAACAACCAAAAAATAAGATGAGAGCTTCAGCAAAGTAGCAGAGCGTAAAAAAAAAATACTATCCAATTCCCAGTTTCCACCTTGTTACAGCCTTCAAAATGGCAAATATGAGGAAAGAAGGGAAAAAAATGTCATGTTGGCATGGCTCCAATTCACTGTTGGACCATTTTGGTAAGAAGTAGAAAGTCACCATACCTTATGACTTGGAGATTCTTTTATCGACTTGATTCCCTGAAGAAGTTATTGACAGGAAGAAAAGGCCTAACTATACAAACATTACCCACTGCAGTCTATGTCAGCGCTATTTCGGAGAGTGCTGTAATAATCTTTTATTAACTAATGTGCCGTAACTTTTACCATGTCAATGAATGCATCGTTGAATGGTGACAAAACTCTGATTAACAGCAATTTCTTATGCTAGTGTTGGCTTCTTAAAATTAAAGCTGTGTACACAGCCAGCCTTTTCCTAAATCAAATGGCAAATTGGGAAAGTGTACTATGGCATATGATATCAGTTATGAGCCGCATTTGCATCATTTTCCTTAGCTGTTTTCAGAGAATATACTAGGTGTTGGTTTTGTATGTTTGTGTTTGCTTTTGTACACCTGCTGTTAAAGTAAGATTAATAATCTTCACTTACTTATTTCCTTAGTCTGGCTATTGGGACAATATTTTTATTGTAGGAATTTGGTATGGTGCCTTCTTTGTATTTAAGCGTTTATGTAGCACAGAGATTATTTGTTTTGTCGATGTTAAAATTCGCTTGTAAACTCTTTGGTCCCGGAATTGTTTTTTTCTCTCTTACGGGAGGAGATGGGTTTTCTTGATCCTGTTTTATAATGGTTGTTGTCTTACCAGTGTGATTAATCATCCTCAGTTGTCTTTGTGGGATCATCTATGTCGTTCCCTGCTCCCCTCCAGGCTTAAATACTACCCAAAGCTCTGGCCTGAATCCTCTTCAGAGATAGCTGGTGACCCTGTGAACAGAGTACTTCTTCTGGAGTCCGGAAGACCTGAGTTCCAATCCAGCCTCAGACACTTACTAAGCTATGTAACCCTGGGCAAGTCACTTTTTCTCTGTTTTCCTCAGTTTCCTCAACTGCAAAATGGGGGGGTGGTGGTGAAAATAGTACCCATCCCCCGGGGTTGTTGTGAGGACCAATTGAAATAATATTTTTAAAAGCGCTTGGCACAGCGCCTGGTACATAGTAGGCTCTATAGAAATGCTTATTTCCTTCCTTTACCCAGTTGTCTCCCCACACTCTTTTTTGGTGATTTCATCAGTTCCCATGGTTCTGGCTATCATCTCTATGCAGATCACTCCTGAATCTCCAGCACACTGGTTCTCATCTCTTTCCTGAGTCCCATTTTTACCTGGCTGCCCTCTAGGCATCTCAAACCTAACAGAAGGGAGACAACAGTACAGAGGACAGAGCACTCTAGGTTTGGAGTCAGAGGCAGAACAGAGTTCAAAGCCTGCTTCTAACACCTACCAACTGTGTGACCTCAGGCCAGTCCTATGAACTCCATCAGACTCAGTTGCCAATCTGGAAAATGGAGATGGCAACAATAGGATATACTTCTCATGATCAAGTGAGCTGATATAAGGTGCCTGGCGGTGAAAACATTATAGAAATGGTACCTATTAAACATGTGGCTTCTGGAATGCACTTGTTATCTGCATTTCTAAAACCTCTCATTAATCTTCTCATTAGGTCTGAGTGATTGAAAATAAATCAAAAGCACCTAGATCTTGAGATCTCTCAGGGCAAACAAAGATCCCAGGTTCAGAAAGTGACCATCATGATGACACCATGCATCATGTCAATGTTGTCATTAATGTGCAGCCAGGGCATAATGCACAGGAATCCCAGGCCCAGAAAGATGAGTTGCAGTGGGTAAGGACATCTGAAAAAGTCCACACACATGCTTTTGAGTTCTGTCCTTTCAGCTTTGGATGGGGCAACAAAGCTCCCTTCATTGCTGCAGAAGGGAATGGGGCTGCTCTCTGCCCCTGAGCCTGCTCTATTCTTAGTATCTTTGGCCCGTTTGAGGAACATGAATCACTTGCAGCTGGTGGCCAAGTAGTCCAGTTTGTCTGAAGCACAGGGTTCGTATGGGGGAAGGGGAGGGGGAGAAAGGGATGAAAAGGTAGAGGGGGGGCCCACATTTGAGAGCCTCGAATGCCAGGCTCAGGGCCTGGGGAGGTAGGGCATGAGAGTCTGAAATGTTCCCTCTTTACACAGCACATTGGACAGCTGCCGGGCCAGCCGGACCACACAGGATAAAGCTGTCAGGGAGTCTGCCTTAACTAGCCCTTGTCCAACTGATCTTCTTCCAAAAGTGGAAAGAGCTCTAGATTTAGAATCAGAGGACTTGTATTCGAATCCTAACTCTGACTCTTATCCATGTGATCTTGGACAAATTACTTATTCTTTCTAGGCCCCAGTTTTCCCATCTAATGTACAATGAAGGGGTTGAGCTAGATGACAGGACAGAAGCAGCATAGTGCAGTGGCTAGGTCCCTGAATTTGGAGTTAGGAAGACCTGGGTTCAAATCTCATCTTAGACACTAACTAGCTGTGTGACCCTGGGCAAGGCACTTTACTTCTCTGTTGCCTCAGTTTCCACAACTGTAAAATGAGGAAGTTGGGCTCAGTGGTCTAAAATCCCTTCCAACTCTAAATCTCTGATCCCTGAACCACTAAGGTCCCTCCCACTAGTTCTAAAGCTGTAATCCTGTACTCCTGTCCAAGATGGGCAGTGCTGAGGGCCACTCAGTCATTTTCATTGGCCACTGTGTAGTTTCTGTTTTGATAAGAAGGGCAAACCTCACTGCTTCAGAAGATTTTTTCAGCTGAGGGGGAGGCCAAGATGGGAAGGTCTTTTTTACTCACTCTAGTCAACGTCTCTCAGAATCTCTACCTCAGGGCAGGAAGGATGCTCCCCTGCTCTTTCACACTCTAGAGCCTCATTTTGGCCCCCTGAAAGCTCTTCCTCCCATGACTCTGACACTGGGCTTCTCTTGCCCAATCATGGGAAGGGTCTGAAGCCTAGCTCTCTGAGCAAGATCCTGATCTCTCACTGAGACTGGCATAGTGCTAGCTCTACTGTGGTATCACTCCATCACAAGGAGGGCTCCCTCGGTGAGATGTGGTCCCTCTGAAAAAGTCAGCCTAGCCAGCCACACAGGAAAATCCAAGTGAGTGAAGACAGTATATTTCCCAGTCTAGCCCACAAGTGGAAGGACATCCTACCGAGGAACTCCACCCTAGGTGCCTGTAACTCGGACGAGGACTAGAGATGGTCTGTGAGTTGGGCACAGAATTAACGTGGAGGAAGAGTGGGCCAGACTGCATTTGGGGAAATATACAGCCAAAGGATGTTGGCTGAGAGTGAAGAATGAAAAATGGGCCAGTTTGAGGCTGACACAAGAATCCATAGTATATTAAGAAACCTTTAGGGAGCTCCCCTCCCCCAACACAGCCAGTAATTTCTCTCTGAGACAACAGTTGTTGACATCATATAGCACTGAGAGGTTAACATGGCACATTGTACACATGATCTCACTGAGCCCCCCAACAGCCCTGTAGTCATTATCATCCCCACTTTATAGATGACAAAACTGAGGCTCAGGTTTAAAAGTGGGATTTGAACCTGGGTCTCTTCTGACTCCAGAGCCAGCTACTTCATACTGCCTTATGGAAAACTTATGGAAGCATATGAGGGAGAATTGCAATTTAATTCAGCATTTCTTAAACATCTCCAAGCTAGAGCAAAGCACCGTTCAAGGTTCTAGGGATACAAACATCATTGCTGCCAAGGAGCCGACATTCTACTGGAGGAAGAGAATACTAGCCAACATTTCTCTAGTGCTTCCTATGTGCCAGGCCCTGTACTAAATGTTTTATAATTATTCTTTTACTCGATCATATTTGAGATGGTGCTATTCTTGTCCCTACTTTACAGATAAGAAAACTGAGGCAGAGGTTAAGAGGCTGAGAAGGCTGAGGACACAAATGGGATGTGATCTGTGTCAACAAGGAAAGCTCTCCCACCGGCGATGGAAAGAAGGCCACACTTGGATTCGGGAGACCCGGGTTTGAATTCCATCTGATTTCAGGTCTCAAGACTGAGTTTCCTTTTTGGTAACGTACTAATAATTGCGGAAACTACTTCCCAGGATTGCTGTATAAGGAAAGTGCTCTGGAAAACTTCAAGTGCCCTAGAAATGGGAATGGGAGTCACTTGGTGTTTGGATTATCTAGGCCAGGGCTGGGGAACCTCTGTGGCCCTCTAGGTCCTCAAGTGTAGCCCTCTGACTGAATCCAAACTTCACAGAACAGATCCCCTTAAGAAAAGGATTTGTTCCGTAAAACTTGGACTCAGTCCAAGGGCCACACTCAAGGACCTAGAAGGCCACATGTGGCCTCGAGGCTGCAGTTTCCCCACCCCTGATTTTAGACCTTCCCAAAGTAAGCTCAGAGAATGAAGGCAGAACATGGGAATGGGAGGGCCGGCTCTGGAAACAAGTAGTATCCCAGACTTGTCATCAGCTCTCCCAGGAACCATTGACTGTAAGACCCTTGAGAGCAGGGACTGTTCTTTCCCCCTGTTTTGGTATCCCCAGAGCTTAGTACAGTGCTTGGCACATAACAGGTACTTAATAAATGCTTAATGCTATGACTTCATTTGGCCAGTACAAAGGGAGAAAGCTGTATCTGAAGTAGCATAGACACAGGTAAGACTGATGGAAGAGCTTTCAGAAAATCAGTGTTGGGAGACAGTAACTGAGGGTAAAGGTTGTGTGTGTGTGTGTTTGAATGGGGGCGGGGCAGGAGAGAAGGGATAAAGTGATCCACGGCCTGGCCACTGTATGTCATACAGACTGACCTTTTGGGCACTCTACCCTTCAACCCTCTTTTCAGATACCTCTGGGATAACTGAAAAGGTCAGAGTCATTGGTGGTTAGGACATTTATTCATATCTGTACACTGGATTCAGAGTCCCTCTGGGGAAATGGGAGAAAGAGGAGGCCTTTGGGAAAGTGACCTCATAAAGCCTAAGGAAAGTGACCACATAAAGCCTAATGATGCGCTCTGAGGTCACTATGGTAACTGGGACTTTAAAAAGGCTGGCACCGCCTGTGTGATTTTATTCCTGGGGGGAGAGAGAAGAAGGATGGAATCAACAACAGCTGATGGCTTATCCCTTCTCTTTCACTATCAAGTTACTCTCTCTCCCCCCAAGATGGGGGAGTCTAGTAATCCTTCAACCTTGACCGTATTGAACTCTGAAAATGAGGGTGCTGTACACAAGGAAGAATTGACACTAACAACTGAAGACCATGAGGAAAACTCAGCCCCAGGAGCGGATAACATACTGAAACTACGGAGGAAAAACAGGTGTGGTCACGGGAGAAATCGAGCCATTGGGTCAGAGGAAACCAGGCTTCGGGCACTGAAGAGACCAGGCTTTGGACACAGAAGGAAAAAAGGAATGGTGTGGGAAGAAACTAGACTGAGACCATGGAAGAAGCCCAGCTCTAAGCACAGAAAAAACAACTTTGTGAGCATGGAGTGAACCAGTTTGGGGGTCATGAAGAAAAACTGGGTTATAGACCCACAGAAAACTGGGCTACAGAAATGGAAGAAGCCAAGTTTCCAGAAGTCACACTGTGATCGCATACAAATTGGAATAAACATGGAATTCATTGACCCCCTATCACTGACTTCTATCTCTTTTTTTGGTTATTACCAGGGGAGGTGATACCATGGTGGGGGGGGTGATGCCAGGGTTGAGGGAGGCAGCCCTGTGGGACTGGGGAAAAAATGACCCTTTTTCTGGGGTGGGGGGGAGGAGAGGGAAGAGGATACTGAAGTTCTTTGTATTTCTGTGTAAATGTCAAGCTGAGGTACAAGATCGCTATTGCAAAGTTAATGTACAAGTTTGTTATTCTAAAGCCCTAAGGTGTCTATGCTCATTTTAGGAAGGCCCAGGTAATCTAAGACCAAGAATGAACTCCCGTTGCTAGGGTGCTTTAAGGTTGGCAAAGAGCATTCCCCACAACACTCCCGGGAAGCAGGGAGGGGTGGGACTGTAACACAAGCTCTGACCTCAGTGAGAGGTCAATCTAGCTAGGTTCTCAGAGGCTTACCACCAGCCTGGGCACCATGAGGAACTTTGGGACCCTGGGGACTGTCTACTAAAGTCACCAAGGGATCAGAGTTGACAATGGTAGATTGAGGGTGCACTAGTGAAATCATGGATTGCACTGTTGGGAGTTGAAGGCCTACTGAGATGGGTAAGGGTTGGTTGCTGCTATACCAAATGGCCAGGCCAGAAAGCTTTGCTTTTTGAGTTAGGAAAATAAATTCAAAATGTTTGAGCATTCTAGCTGTTCTAGAAAACCAAGGCAATTTAGAACCCGGGACTTAACTGCCTTCCAGAACGTCAAGAATTACATAGGCTTCTAGCTATCATTATTCACCACTTTCAGTGTGCCTGTCTCTAGCAATCTTCCCTTTTCTTACCCCTATACCTAATTTTCTGCAACCATTAGATGATGTCATAAAGAGTTCTGACACGGTAAGAGAGCTAAGAATCCAAGAAGATCACGATAACTTTCTCTCAAATAATTTATTCCCATAGAGATGAAGTAAGGCTGACCTTGGGCATAAATTATATCATAAGGGAGAAAAATAGCATCCCTTTATAGGGATGGTGCTGCCAATTTCGGGCCCTAAGATTTATGAAAAATCATTACTGCTAATCGGAAGCTGATCAAACATTCAGTCCATGTGTTATGGTCACCTCCACTGCTTCATGCTGAGCTGCTGGAGACAGAACTCACAAAACTCCTTCTTTCTCTCTCTCCTGTTGTGTCTGTCTGTCTCCTCTTTCTCTTTCTCTTTCCCTCATCTCTCTGTTTCTCTCTCTCTTTCTCCTCTCTCTCTCATCTCTCTTTTTCTCTCTTCTCTCTCCCCCCTCTTGTCTCTCTCTCTTTCCTCTCTCTTTTCTCTCTCTCCTCTCTCTTTCTCTCTCTCTCTCTCTCTCTCTCTCTCTCACACACACACACACACACACACACACACACACACACACACACACACACATACCTCAAATCTCTTAAGCCTCCTTAGGTTCCCCTGAGAAGTATACAATCCTTAGACAAGAGCAAAAAAGAAGAGAGAAAAGTCTCCACAAAGAATGGGCCCCTTCTCCTTCTCCCCTCATCACTGGGCTACATTTGGGTGTTTGTATGCCCAGGGACAGGTGACTCCTGCTTATTAAATCCCTTATCTTAAGGAAATTAAGATCCCCAATTCCCTGCAATGTGCTTTATCTGCATTTCCAGAAATAACGTGTGCCTCAGGGGGAAAAGGTCAGTGAACAGCACTCATTATCAGGAACGGAAGACTGTAAGAGAAATTCTTGCATACAGCCCTACTCTGAAATGGAGTTTTGAGCCAAGCATAATAATTTCCCACTGTGTTTTATCACACACTTAAAACACACTTTAACTGCTGGATAGCAGAGAGGGCTGGGTGGACAGAGAAAGGACACACAACGGGAAAACAATGCTCAGTAATACCTACCTTCTTAAGAGTTGGAAGGGGACTTTGAAGTCACCCAGTCCAGCCTCTTTCCCAGAATCCTTGAGGGCCTTGGTCTGAATAGTTTGAGTGATGCAACACTCACTACCTCCCAGAGCAGCCCATGTCACTTTTGGACAGCTGTAAGTGCTAGGAGCTTCATCCCAAACCTGTCTTCCCTGTAACTTAAACATATCTGTCTTCAGTCTGACCCACTGAGGCTCATAAGGATGATGGCAATGGCTGATATTTCTATAATATGTCAAGGTTTGCAGAGCCTTACAACTCCCCTCCCCCAGTCCCCCATCTACCTCCTGATTCTAGAATTCTAGCCCCTGATGCTTCCTCCTGTGAGAAGTCATTCTGATCCCCCAGTCACTAATGGCCTTCTCTGCCTCAAACCTCCCAGAGTGATCACTTACCTATCTCTCTTAAGAATCTATTTATTCTTTTCTAATAGAAATCTTTGTCTATATAGACCACAAATTCCAAGATGGCAAGGACTATATCCTAGAGACTTTGTACCTCCCTCTAGTGCCAAGTCTCAACACTCATGAGGCCCTAGGTGGTCTAATGACTTGGAGAAAGGAAGCCATCAGTTAAATCCTGCCTGAAACACCAGTTGTATGACTCTGGGCAAGACACTTAGCCTCTCTGAGACTCAGTTTCAGCATGTGTAAAATGGGGATAATAATAGCATCCATCTTCCAGGATTCTTGTCACGGTCCAGGAAGATAAGGAAATGAAGGCTCAGCTAGGTTAACCGACTTGCCCGGTGTCACGTCAGATCCGGGATTCGAGAGCAGATCTTCCTGACTCCAAGTGTCTGCCACTCCACAAACTCTATCATGACGCCTCTTGGTTCTGCCTCTGGCACGCTGGAATGTGCCTTGTGTGTCTTCTACAGGCCAGGCCTTCTGATATTTAAAGATCAGTATTACATTGCTGCCCTAAATTGTCACCTAAATCAGGCCCTTCATTTGATATTGTGTGGTATGGTCCCAAATCCCTTCAACACAGATGTCATCCCGACTCGTTCCATTTTGCCAATGTCTCCTCAAATGTAGTGCCAACCTGGACAGAATTCTCTGGACTTAACAGGGACACAATTATCCTTCCAACTAAGAGGGCCTGGGTTGAATTTATGGCTGTTTCTTATATCTTATATGACTTTAGGCCTCTGTTTCCTCATCGGTAACATAAGGGAGTTGAACTGAGGTCCTCTCTGTTCTGAGTCTTATAATCCTATGGATCATGTAAGTCAGAAATGGACGGGGTTTAAAAGCCAGGGGTATGGATGGTGGGTGCATAGAAGATGAAGCTGAAAATTATGTGGATTGTACTTTGTCACAAGAAACAAGCAACCATGGAAACGTGTCTCTCATCTGGATTTGATATTGACTAGGTCAGGTACAAAGTGGGAAACAGAGCAGTCGGGCTGATACATGTCAAAACATGGAAATCAATGGTTTCTGATTTGTGCCCTCCTTGCACGGCCAGCCCCTTCGTATAGCTCAATATCCCCAAAGGTCTCTTTTGTCTTTTGACTTCATTTCTTCCCCTAACTGAACAAAATAAATATTCATCTCTCACCAGTACTTTAGAAGAAAGAAAATACTAACAGACTCCCACCCTTCACCTTTTCTGCCTTATCTATTCAACTGAGATGCCATCGCCATGATCTGTTTTGATTTAAGAAGTTCCCAAGCGCTTGGTACAAATGATCTGCTGAAACTTCAGGTTTCCCAATCACTTTGTGCAGTAAGAGCCCTGCAGTGGCTGAGGAGGGGATGCTACGGGGAGGAAACACTCTTTCTCGGGAAGCCTTAGGTACTTGGTGTGACCTCAGAGAACCACAGATTTAGAGGTAGAAGGTCCTCTGGTCCTACTCCTTCATTTGACAGAGGAAGAGACTGGAGCCCAGCAGTGAAGTGACTTGTCCAAGGTCATGCTGGGAAGGAAGGAGGGGAGTCTGGTTCCAGCTGCCTTTGTGGCTGACTCCCACATTCCTTTCCCCAGGCTCCATGGAGGCCTTTCACAGCATTCCTCATAGACAAGCCATTCCCCTTCTTACTAACTGATGAAAAGTGAGTGAATCAAATTCACCCAGCCACTGGGCTGAGGAGGTGAATATAGTGCAGGGAAGTAGATACAAACAGCAGTGACAAGTAGCTATGAGATACCTTTCTCAAGGAAGAGTTTCACTTCTGGGGGCTGCTGTGGTGACTCACTCTGGTCACCTTGAATCCTATATGCCCACTGAGTGAGGGATTGCAGCAAAAATGGGCTGATCTGTCCAGGGATCCCCTTGGGGCCTGAAAGAGAATGCCAGGTACCTCTGAAAGCAGCCCCCATTCTCTGCAGCAGCTGAAAAGTCCAATGGATCTGGGATGTCCTCAAGGTTGGGAGACCCTCCAACTGTTCAGATCAGGGCCCATCCCTGCCTGCCCATCCCATGGGACTCTTTCCCAGGTATTCTCATGAGCTCGGTACAGAAGGACTTCCCAGTGTTATAAATAGAATAATAATATTGATGATAGCCTCAACGGCAATAATGACGACAGACATTTACACGGCCCTTCCACATGTGCAACATGCTTTATGTTCATGACTTCCTCGGAGTCTCACAACACTACAGACATTATTCTCCTCATATTACAGGGGATGGGGGGGCATCAGAGTCTCAGATGAAGTAACTTGCCAAGGGCCACACCAGTTAAAAAAACGGTCAGAGGGGAAGGGGAAGGGAAGAGAATAAGCATTTATTAAGCACCTACTATGTGTCAGATACTCTGCTAAGCACTTTACAGATATCATCTCACTGGATCCTTATGACAACAACCCTGGTAAGTCTTCTGCCTGTTCTTATCCCTGTTTTACCAATGAAGAAACTGAGGAACACGGAGGTTAAATGACCTGCCCTGGATTATACAACTAGTAAGTTTCTAAGGCCATATTTGAACTCTAATCTTCCTGACATTCAGATGAGATAATAACTGGAGGATCCAATGAGATGATAATTGTAAAGCGCTTAGTATAGTACCTGGAACATAGTGAGCACTCTAGAAATGTTAGGTATTATTACTATCAGGGAATCTGAATATCCCCAAGTACCTCAAGGTCATACTCCATTAACATTTCTGCCAATGAGATCTGAACTGAAAAGTCTGCTACCCATTTTATGAAGAATGTGTTTGTTGCAAAGTCTCCATAGTGAGGCAGTGTGATACAGTGAATAGGTGGCAGGCCTCGGAGTCACAAAGATCTGGGTTCAAGTACTGCCTTCAACACATACTAGCTTTGTGACCCTGAGCAACTCACTTAACTTCCCAGTGTCCCACTTTGCTTTCTATGACTAGAAGTAACAAGGAAGGTGATCTGCACTGGTGGAGGGAGTTTCCATACCGGGAGTTGTCCAAACTGATGAAATCCCAAGTGTAGACCAAAAGGGGAAAAAATCCATAGGTAAGATTCAGTATTAATAACTGACATGTCTATCCAGCACTTTACATGCATTATTTCACTGTAGATGCCCAAGAGCCCTGTGAAGTAGGGACTACAGGGATTTTCCCTGTTTTATAAATGAGGGAACCTAAACCAAGAGGGCTTAAGTGAATTGCCCAGGGTCACTCTACTGGTTAAAATGGGAGACAGGAATTCACCATAGGCCTTTCTGACTTCAAGCCCAGTATGCTAGCCACTTCAGCATGTTGTCTCTCTAAATAACGCACCTTGGGGTATACTAGGCGGCTAGGTATGGAAGTTGTATGAAATACAAAGTATTCAACAAAGTACGAATATGGAAATGCAATCCTGAGTGTGGATTTAGCTTTGGTGTGGGCGGCCCCAAAGCTGGGAGAAAGGCCAGCTGAGCTAATGCCTGGAGTAGAGAGCACTGATATCTAAGGGGGAGTGGGGTTTTTGGAAGAGTGTATTTAGAAGTATTTACACAGTTTGGATCAGGGTGAGGTATTCAATCAGAAGGGGAAAACAGGGGATGAAGCATATGGTAGAGAAAAAGTGGCTTAAAGATGGAGGATCTGGATTCAAATGCTGGGTTGTGCTTTGTGTACTTATTTGTCTGACATTGGACAAGTCACATCTTCTCTCGAGGCCTCAGTTTCCTCATTTGTAAAAATGGAAGGTCCCCTGCAGCTCTAAATCCTATGATCCCAGGCAGCCTTGTAGGTATGGGCATATCAGTCTTGATACCAATCGTGAGTGTAAGCATTGACATTCCATGCCAATAGTCTTCTGACCGTGGAATAGATGGACTAGGATTCTCAGGCACCAAAGAGTAGCCCATATTTAGAAGGGGTCATGACAGTGACACTTGGAATATGACTTCATTAAAAGACCAGGTGCCCCCTGAATGACAACGAACTGCATCCTTCCCCCTCACCAACCGTTATCACTGAGGCTCCAGTGTACCAGGGGACCTTGTCCATGAGGTCACCAGATCTCTATTAACAGGACAGGGAATCCTGGAGGAATCTTTGTCCCAGGATTGAGGGCCAGGTGGGGGTGGGGGTGGGGGTGGAGAGAAAGCTGCTAACAATGAGGCTGTAATTCACCAGCAGGCCTAGCCAGATGGAGAGCATATTCCTAAACACAGAGCAAGGCTTTCTTGGGGGGCATCAATTTTATTCTTCTATGTGGGTCCCCTCATTCTGAGAATGAGAGTCGGGGACCTCTCCCCTCACCACTTCAGCTCCCCAAATCTAATAGTCCCTTTAGTTGAACTGTCTCATCTTGGGCCAGAGAGTTCAAGTGACTTTCACAGGCCCATTAAATGAATGGCAGAGCTAGGTCTAGAACCCAGGCTCTCTGACTCCACAAATTAGGCTTTCTTCCCACCCAAACAAACTGCATCTTTTAGCATGTTCCCAAATTAAAGACACAGCAATACTTTCCTATTATTTTATATTTTTGTAAAATAAGATTTGAGAAGAGATTTGGGAATTAGAAGTTTGAGGGTTTGCTGCTATGCTGCCATTGACCCTGAGTGTGACTTTGGGGGATAAAAAAAAAAAACAAAAACTCTTTCCTTCCTTAGGATTAATTAAGTTTATATATCTGTAAAATCTTTGGTTTCATTACTTACCATTTATCAAGTGTTGGGCAGAGACGGTGTTATAAGAAAAGCTATTATTCTGCTTTGCTTGAAGCAGCAGGCACTTTTATTGAAATAATGGCAACCCAATGCCAACTTCCCCATCGTTAATTATCTCTGTCCCTAAAACAATGACTGCTGGCATAGGATGATAGATTGGGAGCTAGAAAGGACCTTGGAGGTCATAGAGTCTAGAATCTCCTCATTTTGCAGAGGAAGAAACTGAGGCTTAGACAGAGGTCAAGGGAATTGACCAAGGTCACATAGGGAGTAATGGCAGAACCTCACCACAGCTTCCCAAGAAGGCTGGGGGTATATTATAATGTATATGTATACGTATGTATTTTTCATAAGGCCTGGGGCTTTTAGGCTTAGGGTAGGGGTGGGGAGGGAATTGCTCATCCATAGGAGAAGAATTCAATATTTGGAAGGAAGACAGTGTAGTGTTATATCAGGATGGCCAGCCTTGGAGTCAGAAGATTCAGGCTATGTGACAATGGGAAAATTACTTGACTTCTTTGAGACTCAGTTCCCCAATCGGTAAAATAAAATAGGGATGAGGGATTTTCCCCCTCCTTTCCAGGATTTTTGTGAGGAAACCATAGTGTGCTAATAGAACTGTTATAATCAAATGAGAGAATGTGTACAGGGTAAATCTATAAGCATATCTAACTGAGGGCCAGCATCCTGATGGGATATGGATTCCTAATAGAAAGAGTGCACAGGTAAAGGGATAGAGAGGGAAGAGAAATAGGAACGTCAAAGAAGACGTGAAATATGGGCATCTGAGAGGGATAGGAGAAAAAAGAAAAGTATCGATTAAAGAACCAAGGACTAATTGTAAGGGGAGCGACTGACAATCACATAACGGTTTCCAAAAAGCTTTGAAAATATCATCTCCTTTTTGCCTTACTACAACCCTGTGAGGTCAGACCTATGAGCATTCCCATTTTCAAAAGAGGAAACTGAGACTCACAGAAAGGACCTGTCCAGGGTTCTAAGTAGCTAATTAAGTATGGGAAGTGGAATTTGAACCTGGGTCTTCCAGGCTCCAAGTTCAGCAAAAGCAAACCACTAAAAGACTAGACAGGAAGAAGAGAGAAAGAGGAAACATAATGATTAAACTACAGGAAAGTTAGCAATGGTGCCTGCAAGATGCAGTTTGAATATGACAGAGGGGTCGCTAGCAACAGATTTTTCTAAGTAGCTAACAATACAGGAAGTACCAAAACTCTGTCACTGCTAAAGAGAGCTTAAGAATAATCAACAAAGATGCAGAAGGAAAAAAGGTGCTTTGGGGACACAGACACAAATCCAAGATGATCTTTTTTTTGCCTTCCCCAGGCCCACAGGGGGAAAAAACCCAAACCTTCCTTTTGTGGAACCCTCCTGTAAATTCTTTTTTTCCCACCCTGTTTTCTCCTCCCCCTTCTTTTATTTGGAACAATGGTACCTCTGGGCTCATGCTAGGCTTCCTCCTCCTTCTGCCTGACCCCACTGTGTCCAAACAGGCTGCGCTGTCTGGCCTCATCTACTCAGAGCCTTATTCAAAATCAAACATCTCCCAAACCAAGAGGCAGCATGCTGAATGAAAGCCAGCCTGATGTTCACCAGAGATTCTTCGCCAGATACACTTTCTCTAAGTAAGCTGACAGGTAGGTTTGCCAATTTAACTGGTATTAGTTCCAAAGAAATACATGACATGGGCGTCATCAACAAATAAGAAGGGCAAAGAAGAAAGTACCTTTCAGATTTCGGGACAGGGGAAGAGTTCATGACCAAACAAGAGACAGAGAAGATTACAGGAGATAAAGTGGACAATTGTGATTACATAAAATTCAAAAGTTTTTACTCAAACAAAACTAGTAGAGCTAAAATTACTTGGGTGGGGGGAATTATAGCAATTTTCTCAGATAAAGGTCTCATATCCAGATATATGAGGAACTGACTCAATTCCCCCAAATAGGTAAGTGGTCAAAGGATATGAAAAGACAGTTTTGAAAGGAATACAAGCTATCAACAAACATGAAAAAAATGCTCAAAATCTCTAATAATTAGAGAAATGCAAATTAAAGCAACTCTGAAGTCCTACTTCATATCCATCAGATTGATTGCTAAAGATGACAAACAAGAAAAAATTATCTTTGTTGGAGGGGCTGCTGGACAACAGGCACACTAATGCAATTTTGGTGGAGACGGGAATTGGTCTAGCTATTCTGAAAAGCAATTTGGAATTATGTCTCCAATGTCACTAAAATGTGCACATCCATTGACCCATCTAGATCACCACTAGACCCTAGATAGGACTCAAGTAAAGTCAAGAAAGAAGAAAAAGATCCCTAAGTACAAAAACATTTATAGCATTTCTTTTTGTAGTGTCAAAGAACTAGGAACCAAGGGGATGCCCATCCACCTGGGAATGGCTAACCAAACTACAGTATGTGAAGGTAATGGACTATCATTGCACTGTAAGTAATGACAAAAGAGATGATTTTAGAAAAAATCAGAAAGACTTGGATGAACCAATCCAGAGTGAAGTGAGAAGAAGCAGAACGATTTTTGCAGTAGCAACATTATAAATGCAAACAACTTTGAAAGACTTGAGAATCAGATTAATGCAATGACCAACCACCATTCCAGAAAACTGATGTTGAAACATGATACACATTTCTTATCAAATAGGTGATAGACTCAAGACGCAGAAGAAGAAATACATCTTTTAGACAAGGCCAATGTGGAAATTTGTTTTGCTTCACTATGCATTTTTTTTTACAAAGGCTTTGCTTTTTCTTTTTCCAATGAGGATTGGAGGGGGGCGAAAGACGGGGAATAAGGATAGATAGCTTAAAAAATAAAGAAAAATACAAAGAGAACAAAGAAAAGAGGGCCATTAAGGCATCTTTTTAACGTACAGAAGAGAACAGAAGGATCAGTCAAGCTAGACAGCTTTGAAAGCTACAGGTTGAATTTATTATGTAATTAAAAAAGAAAAGCAAGTATATGTAATAGAAATCCAGATTCTTTTTCTGTTTTCTGTTTCTATGTATATGGAAATGCTCATTTTATCTAGTGTTTGTTAAGCTCTGAATAAAAATAGACATTTAAAAAAAACCTCAACTGGGTGTTTTTTTTTTTAAAGCAGCTTTCACACAAGGCCAGAGTCCCTTTTTATTCCATCAAATTTATCCACAGCTGACAGTTTAGTTCATGATTCCAGTCAACAATGTGTCTGTATGCTGGTCTAGCAGGGGCTCTGAATGGCAGCTTTCTAAACCCACAAGAGCCTCATAATGTGAACCCCAAGAGGATGGAACATGGTAGTGACACTACCAGACTTGGGAGTCTGGAGACTCTAGTTCTAATTCTGTTCTATCTCTGACTCCAAGGATGACAAATCATTTATGTCCTATGGGCCTCAGTTTCCCTCTATGTAAAACAAGGGGAATGGTCTGCCTGCCAGCTTTGACATCCTACACTACAAGATTTTTGAGAGGCAGCTATAACAGAGTAGACAGAGCGTTGGACTTGGCATCAGGAAGATCTAGGTTCAGATCTCACCTCTGACACTTGATAGCTGTGAAACCAACCATGAGCAAATCACTTCACCTCTCTGAGCCTCAGGTTTCTAGTCCTCAAGATGAGGATGATACTCTCATCCCTGATCTTACAGGATTATTGTGAACTCAAATGACATAAAAAATATTTTGCCAATTTTAAGTTATTTGTTAGGTGCCATTTCTTAGTATTCTATCCAGTTATGATTTCTATTCTTTGATGACTAGGCTCACTACTTCATGAAACCATAGAGACTTATGATGACATTTCTAAAATTTATACATTTCAGATATTTTCCCAGTTAGGAGCCAATAACTTCTTGCATTCTACAATATCTGATTAATCACAGAAAACTTTAAAAAAAGGCCAAGGAAGAGATCTCTTGCCACTAGAAGTGCTCTGAATCTGCCTTGAGAGATGGGCCCAGCCTTTGCCAAATTATTTGCCCTAATGAACACTGGGGCTTCAGTTACCTCTAGATGGGCACCAAGTGTGCCTACCCCATCTTTAAAATGGGAAATCCCTCATTATCCCCAAATTACAGATCCATCACCCTGCTGGCGTTCCTTCAGGATGCTATGCCAGCTTTCTCCTTAACAATTTGCAGCACTAGATTTTCCAAAATAACACCAAGCACAGTTGTGCCACTACTGGCTACTGTTAGGATCTAGTCCCTCTCACTATTAAGACAGGCTTTGGCAAGGTATTGTGGGAAAAATGCAGGCCCTGGGAGTCTCCAGATGGAAAGGTTCAAAACCAGGCTCTTAAATAAGCTATTTCTTCTCTTAGAGTCTGTATCCTCATGTGTCAAAATGAAGATCTAGAGTTAGGAGGAAGCTCCCAGGAGGTCATCAGATCTAACTTCTTCATTTTACAGTTGAAGAAACTGAGTGCCAAGAAGGTTGACTGACTTGCCAAGGGTAAAAGAGCTAATATCTTAAGTAGGATTCGAATCCAGGTCTTCAGGGCTCCAAGTCTAGCCCTCTAACCACCATAATATTCTGCCTCTCATAATAATACTTGGCCAGGATAACAATCCTTTAACAACTTACCTCTTAAGGCTGTTGTGAGGAAAGTGCTTTGTAAACCATAAAGCAAAATGTAAGTGGTCATTATTATTTTTAATAGCTATCTTTGGCCTTGAATCCCCAAGACAGGAATTCCTTATGGTCACCATTATAAAGCCCTGGCATAGCTCTTTCAAATGCCTCTTCAAAGCCTCAGTTGCAATACCACAGCTAAAATCAAATTAGGTCTACATGATTCAACTGAATTAAAGAAATCTTTATCAAGTACTTATTGTATACAAAGCCCTGGGCTAGGCGCTGGGAAGTCAGAGACAGAAAACAAAAGTTAAAAAAAAAGAACTTATATTCTATTGGGGCCTGGGGAGAGGGGTACAAAATGTAAACAGATAAGTAAAGGATAATCTGGGGGATCTGGAGGATCTGGAGAGCTCCAACAACTTGGGGAGGGGAAGAAGGAAGAAAAGGCCTGTTGTAGGAAGCTGAGATTTGAAGGGAGGTCAGGCTTCTAAGAGGGAGAAGTGATACAGGAGGCATGAGGGACAATTTGTATAAAGCTCTAGAATTCAGAGATTGGACACCAAGTTTTCCTAGGAATTAACATTTTTAAATGTCTGGACCACTGAGTAAGTGAAGGGGAGTAATATGAAATAAGGTTAGAAAGTTAAGATGGAACCATATTGTAGAAGGTTTTCAATGTGAGGCTGAAGCATTTCTATCTTATCCTAGAGGTGCTAGGAAGCCACGGAATGTTTTGGAGCAAAAGAGTGATATGGTTAAATACAGAGTTCAGGAAGATTACTCTGCCAGCAGAGCGGAGAATGGAATGGAGAAGGAAGAGGCTGAGAGCAGGGAGACCAACTAGGGGAATTATAATATGGTAGGCAAGAGTTAAACTCAGTAAGTCAGCCTAAGGTGGGTGAAGGAGGTGAAGAGTCAAGGCTAATTCTAAGGCTATGATTTCCTTAGCCTGAATGAAGACTGGTGGTACTCTCCATGTAAGTTTGGACAGCAGGATGGGGAGGTGGGGGTGAGAATAAGTTCCTTTCCGGACTCATTTAGTAGAGATGTTGATGAAACACACAAGTGGAGATTAGATTATAAATTCCAAATAGACTAAACTCTTCCATTACATTGTAAACTCCTTAAGGGACTGTCCTTTGCTTCTTTTGTACTCTCAGTCTTAGCAGAGTGCCTGACACATAGTAGGTGCTTAATAATAAATGTCTACTGATTGATTGACTGGGGATTTTGTAGATGAGAAAATTGAGCCATAGGAGCTCTGACCTGTGTGGAAAAAGTGCTCTATAAACCAGAGTGTTTTCATGATGTAATTTATTTCATTTTCTAGTTTATCATACCAGCTTTCTCCAATAGCAGGAGGGTCACAGAGGTATAGACTCTCCGAATTGGAAGGAACTCCAGGGCCAGATAGTCCAGTCCATGCCTGAATAAAAAGTCTCTGCAAAGCATATTCAAGGTAGGCCACCTCACTTTGGGACAGTTCTTGTTAGGAAGTCTGATTCTGACCCTTAGCAACAATTTCCATCCACCGTTCCTGGTTCTACTCTCTGAGGCCTATCAGAACAACTTGAATTCCTCCTCCATATGACAGTGCTTCAGAAACTTGAAGACAGCTATGGTATCCCCCTCTGCCCCTTCAAGTCTTATTTTCTATGTCTTAAATTCCCGGCTTCTTCAACTGATCCTCATATGGCATGGTCCTGAGGCCCTGCACAATCCTGGTTGCCCTCCTGTGTGCATTCTCTAGCTTATGATGGCCTTCTTGGAGTGTGGCACCTAAAATGAAACTCCAGATGGGGTCAGACAAGGGCAGAGTAAAGCAGGACTATTACCTCCTTATTCTTGGAAGCTATATATTTTAATACAGCCTACGATCATAACTTTTGTTGCCTGCTATGTCACACTATGGTTAACTTTCTTTAATGCTATATCACATGGCTGACTCATGTTAAGCTTATAGTCCACTAAAATTCTTAGATCTTTTCCAAAAAAGGGGCCGTCTATGTCTAGCCAAGCCTTCCCCATTTTGTACTTATTGATTTTGCGAACCATAAGGATGACAAGCTTGCTTCCCATGTACCCATTATGCAAAGAGCACAATGACTAGACCCATATTCTCTACTGTGGGAGAGATCCAATCCTAAATTGACTTACTTATTCTAGTACACATCATAGGTTCAACTCTAGTATTGGAGAGAGATAGTCTAGCACGGACATGCTAGCTGACCATTCTGCCAGACCTTGTAAGCTTTATCTTTGCATTACTTTTTTTTAATGTTCCCAAAGGTAAGGGGGTGGGAGTGATCCAAAGCAGTGATTTCATCCCTGTGGCAACTCTCAGCATGGAAAATTCCCTTATATGGGTGTAGATCAGCAACTTGTGCGTAACATCCTTAAATCTGATCATTTTTGAGTTTCCCAGGAGCTCCCTGAGAGGTTAAGTGCTCAGGGTTGCAGAGCCAGGATGTGCCATAAGCACGCTAGCCCCAGATGTTCTTGACTCCAAAGCTGACTCTTTAGCTCCTATACCAGACTCCTTCAATCATATTATCAGAAAGCAAGGATTGTAGACATTTCCTGCCCTTGCCTCCTTCAGAAATAGCATATAAAACACACATGAATGATGGATCACTTCCCATCAGCTACTCAGCTTGGCTTCACGCCTCCCTCCAGATAAGCTCCTCACCTCCTCAGCATCCTCAGTTACCTCTCCCTTCTGATTGGAGGGCTGGAGGACACAGCAATGAATTCCTCCCAAAGCCTACTCCAAGAACATCAAGTATCACAACCCAGTACCCTTTAGCAGCAGCTTCTCCCACCCTTAACCCCTCAATCCCTTTCTTTCCTTATAGATTATAAGCTTCTCGAGGGCAGGGACTAACTTTCTTTTTCTTATTTGTATCTTCAGCACTTAGCACTGTGCATGGCACATAGTAGGCCCCTGATAAGTGTTTATTGACTACTATTATTCACACACACACACACACACACACACACACACACACACACACACCTGCTTATATTTTGCAGCGTAAAAAAAAACTATCTCTTTTCAAATAGTCATCAACTATCAGAAATGTTCCGAAAAATACGTGTGGAACCCTGATCACAAAATACAACGAAAAAGGAAGAATTCTGAAGTCTCACTCTGTTACCTCACTCTAGAGAGGAGGCTTAACCTGGAGTCCATGAACTTGACTTTTAAAAAAGAGTTTGACAGCTATATTTTACCATAACTGGCTTCTTTTGAAATCCTAAGTATTGGATTTTACACATTTAAGTCATGACTCTAAGAAGGGCTCCTCAGGCCTAACCAGACTCCCCAAGGGGTCAAGGACCCCCAAAAGGTATAGAACCTCTGCTTTAGTAGATTATTCAAATATTCTAATGGACCTGTGATCTCATCAATTTGAGGACTTTGTCCAGTAATGCAGATCTCAACCTATCCATGCCTGCCCATCCTGTGTGACTCATCCATTTTATAGAGCAGGTTTGTTGTATGACTAAAAAGGTAAGGAGGCATGGAGACAAGGGTATTGAGCTGGAGCTGGAGGGATTTGAATTCCAGTTGCAGCACTTACAATGTGATTTGGGTTCAGTCCTCCTCTTCTGTGTGCCTCAGTTTCCTCATTTGTAAAATGAGGAAGTTAAACTAATTCAACAAGCATACATTGATCCAGGCATTATGCTAGGTACTGGCTTTCTGTGACATTCTTCTCTCTTAGTTCTCCTGGTATCTCTCATACCACTCTTACTCAGTCCCTTTTCTGGATCATCGTTGAGTATTTGTGAAGCACTTATGTGCCAGGCACTATGTGAGATTCTGGGGACTTAAAGATAACAATATCATTGACTCTGCCTTCAGTGAGCTAACATTCTAATAGAGAGATAACATGAATGTAAATAAGTATACGCATAATAAAAACAAGATGACTAGAAGGCATTTGTATGCATTTTTGCCAAACTCTCCCTTATTCAACTTTGGTGGAAGTAGAGAGTATTAAATTCTCCAGGGAAGGCAAGAAGAAGGAAAGGTCACAAGGCTTAACAATAGATTCTTAGGAACCTTGGAGAGAGCACTTTCAATGGGGCAGAAGGAGAATGAAAGGTGAGGAAGTTGGGGAAACCACTGCCTAGAAGGTCCACCAAAGTCCCTTTGAGCTTTCTCCATCACTGAGTGTCTATTTACAGGCACCAACTGACCATTTAGATACCCGGGGCCATCATTTAAACAAACACTTATTAAGCACCTCCTATGTTCCAGGTACTGGGCTTCGAGTTAGGCATACAAAATCTCTGCCCTCAAGGAGCTCACAATCTGATGGAGGGGGCAGCTCTTCAAAGGCAGACTTCAAGCAGTTCTATGGTATTAAAAACATCGATAACAGTAATAACAACCAGAACGTATCACAAAGTCTCTCCAAGCCACCCATTTTTACCACATTCTTGAACCTCTTTCCATCACAACTTTGAGTTACCCTTCATTACATTGTGATTTCTCTCTTCTCTTTTCCAATAGAGACTTTTCTTTGCAGAGAAAAGTCACTAGTACTGTTCACATAGAATCGAAGGTGAGTTGTCAGCTCCAATTAACGAAGGTGTTGTCTCTGAGTTTGTAATATTTGCCTTACATGCATGTGGGAGTATGGACATGTGCACACACACTCATGCATGCACACACACACACACACACACATACACACTCCTGAAACCAAAGTGCACACACAACATAGATACACACACACACACACACACACACACACACACACACCCTGAAACCAAAGATGCCAGAGACCCAGATACCAGGTGAATCTGCTACACTCTATAAATAGCAAAGATAATAAGGTACTTCAGCTCTGCTAGTAAAACTTTATGTATGGTCTTAGTGACTCAAATTATAGGCATTTAGAGTGTCAGGAAGGAAAAAAATTTATTATAGTCAAATAGCACAGAGCTTGTCTCTTTGTAATAGCTATGGGTTTTTTTCCCCTTCTCTTAAAATAACATGGTTTTATGAGCTTATAGATAATACCTGCTGGAAAATAAGAGGACTGTGGCATTGTGCAGCTCATTAAGTGTTGATTACGTAAGTGTTTCTGGGAGAAGCATCATTTGAATTTTCTTCCAAAAGCAAACCGGACAGGTTTTCTCCGTCCCCTTTGTTATTATTTTCTCAATTACGTGTTTGCAAAGTGCGTAATTACTCTTGGTTATTGTCTTGGGCATTCGTTTTCATAGTTGGGAACAATGCCGGCCTGACAGAAGTTTTCCAAGAGAAGCAGTTAGTCTGAATTAGAATTTATGAATATTTTAGTTAATTCTTTTCCAGCTCCTCTTTCCCACTAGCCTGGCTTCATCTAAATCCATACGGAAATGAATTAGTTTAGTTCTCACGTCAAGAACGCTTATGGAAGTATCATGATTGTCCATAGAACTCAGAGGGAACTAAGGTGGGCTAATCAAAAATATCCTCATCACCACCGCTGGCAGTTACCATAGAGTTGGAGCTGGGCTGGCCTTTGCATACAGTGTCTAGGAGTGCTCAGGGAGAGCTGCCTCTAACAGGCACAGGTATCCTTCTGTGAACACTTGGGCTGCTGGGGAAATATCCTTAAGAATCCTGTTACATTTGGTCCCCAGGTGTCTTCCTGCTGGGCTCCTTCTGGAGGGCAGCCACTGAAGTAACGGATTAATGAGAGTGAGAAGATGAGGGCCAGGTCAGGGGGGCCAATTAAAGGAGACAAAAGGAGTAGCAAAACAAGAGCCAGGGTTGAGAAATGCTAAACAGTCAAGTTTCTCAGAGGGAGATTCAGGATGGTGTCTCTGCTAATGCTTGGGCCAATTCACAGGGCCAATGCTTAGTGGTTTCAGGGAAGATTCAGGACAGAGATTCTGCTAATGCTCGGGCCAATGCTTAGTGGTCTCAGGGAAGATTCAGGATGGTGTCTCTGCTAATGCTCGGGCCAACTCACAGGGCCAATGTTTAGTGGTCTCAGGGAAGATTCAGGATGGTGTCTCTGCTAATGTTTGGGCCAGTTCACAGGGCCAATGCTTAGTGGTCTCAGGGAAGATTCAGGACAGAGATTCTACTAATGATTGGGCCAATTTACAAGGCCAGTGCTTAGTGGTCTCAGGGAAGGTTCAGGATGGTGTCTCTGCTAATGTTTGGGCCAGTTCACAGGGCCAATGCTTAGTGGTCTCAGGGAAGATTCAGGACAGAGATTCTACTAATGATTGGGCCAATTTACAAGGCCAATGCTTAGTGGTCTCAGGGCTGCTCTTGAGGGGCGGTGGTCAGAGAGCTGTACTGGGAGCTGGAGAACCTGCCTTCAAATTCCTGCTTCTGACACTTAATAACTGGGTGATCACAGACAAGTCTCTGGGCCTCAATTTCCTCCTCTGCAAAACAGTGGTCTTAGGCTTGAGGTTCCTCATTATGAAAGCTCTGATGCTGCTACCTCTAAGTGCCCCTCCCACCCAGGAGGACCTCTGTAATCCTTTGTACATCATGCAAATCTGGGTAAATTAAACAGTTAAGAATGAGCTTTTAAAAAAAATGAACATATAGATATCAGTAAATACGACTTACTGCTAAGTGCTTCTAATGGTGACTTTTTCTATTTAACACCAATATGTGCCTTTTTCCTTGCCTTGTATTATCATAAAATCATCTTTAAAAGACATAAAAATGCTTAATGTAACCCCCAAAAGGCATGGCCAGAAAAACTTAGCTCATCTGAGCTGTTTATTACTTTAGACAAGGCTCTTTGTGTATGGGCCAGGTACTAGATTACATATTTATTCTTTCAGGACCAGCCTCCAAGAGGCTCAACAGCAAACTGGCTGTTTGCTGTTGGGGGGGGGGGTTAATATTATTCTCCAATTGTGTGAAAATTTAAGGACCTACTATGTGCCAGGCACCATGCTGAGTGCTTTCCTGACTGGCCTCCTTCAAGAATCAGCTCAAGTTCTACCTTCTGATGGAGGTTCTTCCCAGTGTCCCCTACTGCTAATGCCTTCGCTCTGAGAGTACTCCTCCATTTAAACTCTACACATTTTGCATGTGTGTTATTTTCACATTCTCTCCTCCATTAGGATGTGAGCTCAAGGGCAGGGATCGTTATTGCCTTTATTTGTAT
Organism: Trichosurus vulpecula; assembly: GCF_011100635.1. Classification (NCBI taxonomy): domain Eukaryota; kingdom Metazoa; phylum Chordata; class Mammalia; order Diprotodontia; family Phalangeridae; genus Trichosurus; species Trichosurus vulpecula. Next base: position 33,307,079 of record NC_050582.1, read on the forward strand.
CCCAGCCCTTAGCACTCTGCCTGGCACACAGTAGGAGCTTAATAAATGCTAGTGGATTGACTGACTTCACCTATCAAGGCTCCAGTTTCTTCATCTTGAAAGTGATGGGGTTGGACAAGGGTTGGAGAACCTGCAGCCTCGAGGCCATGTATGGCCCTCTAGGTCCTCAGATGAAGCCCTAAAGGGCCAAAGGACCCAGAGGACCACATGTGGCCTTGGGGCTACAGGTTCCCCACCCCTGGTGTTGCATTAAATGCTCTCTGAGGTCTGTTCCAACTCTAGGCCTATGGCCCTACCAAAGCAGCCCACTCAACTCAACGTTAAGTCAGGAAGCCTTACTTTATGTTGTACCATCTCTCTTTAACTTCCACCCAGGTTTTCTAGTTCTCCTCTCAGTGAACAAGCAGAGCAAGATTAAGGCATCTTCCACGTGACGGTCTTTTCAGTACTTCAGACCTGGGCCCACTAAGTTCTCTTTTCTCCAGCCTACCACCAACACCAATCTAGCCTCAAACTGCATGGTAGTGAGGTCCATCATTGTGCTGAATCCACTGCTTGGATCTTCCCCAGATGATCAATGCACCTCCTAAAATTGGTTTGGTACCTAGAACCAAACCCAACACTCCAGAACAGGGTCTGACAAGGTGGGGTATTGTAAGGCCATCGTCTGCCTTCCCTAACAGAGTGTAAGAAAGCAATTGTTTTTCTAGCAGCCAACTCATACTGTTGATTCATTTTGAGCTTACAGTGCCAGGTTGTGATCTGTTTCCCTTCCTCCTAATTGTGTACTCCCAAGACAATATGCTTCCTGTTTCATTCCTTTCTTGAGCTTCACTGAAATACTTTCCACTTGCCAGCTCATGGATCTTCTAATATAAGTACAAATCATATATGTACATAAATAACATAAATCATATACATATGTTATATGTCATATAAATATTATATATAAAATAGCGATACCTTTGTCTAGCTTGTTCCTTCTGTATTAGGTATAATTTTCCATAGGTATATTCCAATCTCTCAATAACCTAGGAGGCATCAGATTCACCTTGATGGTTCTTTATACTTTGTATATTTATTTGTGCACACATATCTGAAGCTGTGGATTTTAATGCTGGCTCTCTTCTTTAATAGTTTCTCAGGCCCCAATATAGCATTAAGGAATCAATTCTTACCTGTGCCTATGTCCTTTTATACATATGTCTGTGAACCCATGGGATACTATTACATCAGAGGGCTGATGAAAGATTTTTAATCCTTTTTACTTCCACTCTGGTGAGTGTCTGTGATGAGGATAATGTAGCTATGGGTCCTCTCCAAGGAGTTTGAACAATTCAGACAAGTGATTCCCCGCCAGATTAATGTCAGGTAAGGGAGAGAAAAGCCTGAAGAGAACTAGAAGACAACCTCCCTCTTTTTTGTGGAATTATAACAGCCAAGGTAAGACATGGTCTTTCTACATTTACCTCTCCCTATCCCCTCTACCCTACTCACCTTTTGTTCAGGATTGATAATCTAATCAACAATACTATAGTTTATGAAAAGTATGACTATGCATATAATTCATATCTATCTATCTATCTATCTATCTATCTATCTATCTATCTATCTGTCTATCTATCTATGAACAGCTAGGGCACGCAGTGGATAGAGCACCAAGGCAGTGAGGAAGACTCATCTTCCTGAGTTTTAAATATGGCCTCAGACATTTACTAGCTGTGTGACCCTGGGCAACTCCCTTAACTGTTTGCCTCAGTTTCCTCATTTGTAAAATGAGCTGAAGAAGGAAAGGGCAAACCACTCCACTATTTCTGCCAACAACTGTATGTGTGTGTATGCATGTGTACACATATATGTGTGTATATGTGTATATACACACACATAAAGAGACAGTTTCCTTATCTGTGTGCATGGTATTTTCTTCCAATAGAATGTAAGCTCCCTAAGAGCGGAGACTGTTTCATTTTTGTCCTGGCACATTGCATAGCACATGGTAGGTACCAAAGAAATGCTTGGTGGATTAAAATGAAGAGTAGTGGGAATTATTTCTCCCTTCCTGCAGAAAGGTGCGTTGTCCAAGATGAATAAGGGATTAGTAGTACCTGGTCTTCTCTTACTCCTTCTTGATCCTTCTGTGCCACCACAATGCCAGTTGGCTTCCCATTAGCTACCCTTTGATCTAGCCAGGCCCCTGAGCCAGCAGGCTAAGGGAGAAGGCCAGGAAATGCCTCCCTAGCTGCTGATCTTCTGAAGCACTGAGAAGGGGAAAATAAGACTGGAGCAAGGATGACAAGATGTAAAATGTGTAGATGGCTGCAGAAAAGAGTGGAAAGTGGAAAGAGCTTTGGATTTGGAGTCAGAGAACCCAGGTTGTAATTTTCACCTCACTACCTGTGTGACCTTGCACATGGCACTTACCCAGATGGGCCTCAGTTTCTCCTCGTCTGTCAAATGAGGGGGCTGGACTAGATGACTTGAGGTCCCTTGCAACTCTAGATCTCTGTTCTCATGACTGGGGCTTCCATGGTGCTCCCCTCCTTTCCTCCCCCCCACCGTTCTTCCAGGAGGGGATGAGGCATGGGTGACCAAATGCTCCCAGGCCTGGACAACTGATGGGCCACATGTAGCTCTTCAGGACCTTGGGAAGTCTCTTTTAAGGATGATGCCATTCCTTCACAACAGAGAGCGGAGGAGACCGCACTTTCCTAGCTTAGCACCTTCAGGAGGCTGGTCTGCTGGCTTAAGAAGGACGACTTGGGGTGCGGGGTAGGTAGGGGTGGGGTGGGGAGGGGACTGTGCGAGGCAGAAAGGCGGGGCCAGAAAGGTCACGTGAGGAGAGTCCATTATTGGTCCAGCCCCTTGCCCCTCAGTTTGACCCTGCAGGCCACTGTCAAATGTCAATCTGCAGGGGGCTGAGCCTGTCTCCTAGCAACCACTTGCGGGGCCGGAGGGGGAGGGGCGGGGGCGGCGGGGGCGGCGGCTAATAGGAGGACGGAGGGGGAGGGGATGGCCAGAGCCTGAGGTGAAGAGCGCTCCCTCTGGAGACCAGCTAGGCCAGGAGTCTGAAGCATCCCCACTGGCTAGAGCTCTGGGCCTTCCTCAAGCGAGCTGTAATTCAGTAATGGTAAGTCCCACACTTGGGTTCCAAAGAACAGCTTCACAAGTACAGCATGAGGAAGGCAGCCTCACGGCTTGGGACAGCCTCAAGGGGTGTGGGCTGGTTGGCCCGGGAATTAATAGTAAAAATAGCTAGCATAGATTTAGCACTTTAAGGTTTGAAAAGCTCTTCACAAATATCATCTCCTTTGATCCTCATGGTAGCCCGGGGAGGTAGGTGCGATTATGATCTCCATTTTACAGATGAGAAAACTGAGTCAGACAGACCTGAAGTGACTCGCCCAGGTCACACAGCTAGGAAGTATCTGAGGCTAGATTTGAATTCAGGTCTTCATGACTCCAGGCTAGCCCTAACCCTCTGACTCTTGTTGGATAGATAGATTGTAGACAGACTCCTTGGTCAGGTTCAGGTTGGACGAGATGGTGGCCTCCAAAGTTCCTCCCAGATTTCAGACTCTGTGGTACTTCTCCAGTGTTGACTCCTACTAGCACCCTATGTGCCAGTCAGATTGCCTCACCATCCCTCCAGATAATGCCCATGCATTCCTCCCTGTGTCTTCGTTCCCTCTATGGCTCTCTCTGATGGACTAAGCCTTTCCTTTCAAACCCAGTTTGAGTTCTGTTTTCTCTTTCATGCCCTTTTTGAGGACCCCAACCCTTGTGGTTACTTCCTTCTCTGAATAATTATTATCTACACAGCTTTAATTTGATGTTCATCCCTCACTATAAAGCACAGAACAGAGGCTGTTAGAACCTGGAGGGCCTTAAAGATCATTGAACCCAACCTCATCTACCAGATCATACTATGATGAGGCACAGAGAAGGGAAGGGACCTCAAATTTTCACAGTTACACACAGACCCAGGTCTGGAACCCATGTTCCCACTACATCATAATAATTTTTATGGGATTTTTTTTCTTTTTCTATGTATGTCGTTTCCCCGTAATTAGACTGATCCCAAGATCAGGGATCTTTGTATATACAGTGCCCTTTCTACCGGAGGGTCATGATAAAGCTTTGTTTTTGGTGAGGAAATTGGTGATGTAATAAATGACTAAAGGGTCAAGGAACACAATGAATTTCATTCCCACTGACCGCACCTATTAAGTGCCTGCCTCCCCTTGATACAGCTAAATGGTTTGGCAGACCCGGCTGGCTCTGGCAAAACTGTGAATTTGGCCAAATTTGTTTTTGGCATTCACAGGCTCACCTTAGTGTGTCCTTCCCACCCTCCCTCTTCTCCTTTGTACCCCCTTCCTCCCTTCCTCTTCACTATCTGTTCTCTGGAGAGGATCTGGATACTCATTTACATCTAAATACTAATATGTCCATATTACCCTTCCCATCAAAGCTTTGCATTTTAAGCCTGTTCTCTTATTATGGAAATAAATGCCTTTGTTCTCTAGTAAAGAAATTTTAGGACTTAGTAAACTAGTCCAGGCAGGATTTTTTTTTTTGGTATTTTTTTTTTTTGAGGGATGATGAGAAGGGAGAGTGCTTCTGGATGTCTTTGTAATTATAATACATAGGTGGCTATGTGCCTTAGTTCATTTAGATGCTAGAAGGATCAGATGGATTCTGCAGGACTGATGATTATTAATGGACTTTATCATTTTATTCAAACACCCCCCCAATAATACAGCTATTCATCACAGGGCGGTTTAGATTGTAGCAATCAATATATGACATTTGTTTATTGATTAATATAGAGCCAAGAGATGTAGGAAAGAAAGCACTGAATCTAGACTCTCCTCTTCCTCGTCTGACTTCACGCAGACATATTCCTTCCTCCCTTCCCCCCCACTAACATTTCCTCTTTCACTCTGGCCTCTGATGAAGGGGTGGCCCTTCTCCTTGCCAAGGTTAATCTCTTTACATACACCCTTGGCCCCATACTCTCCCACACTGTCCAGCAGACTGCTCCTATCATCACCTCCACTCTCTCCTAGCTTCAGTCTCTCCCTACCTACTGGCTGCTTCCCTGCTGCTTACAGGCATACCTATGCTTCCCTATCCTAAAAACAAAACAAAATAAAACTCACTTGATGAGATTACCCCCACTAGTTATCCTTCCATATCTCTCCTCCTCTCCTGGTTAGACTCCTTAAGAAAGCTGTGTACCACCACATTCTATCCTCTCACTGTCTTCTAAAGCCTCTGCATTCTGACTGTCCGTGAACTATTTTTAAAAATATTTTGATAACTGTATTTCAATATAATGAGTTTCCTTTGTATCCTATGTACTTTATATATTTAAAAACATTATTCTCATAAGGAGTCTTTAGGCTCTCCCAGACTACCAAGGGTATCCAGGACCCTAAAAAGGTTAAGAACTCCCACCCTATACTCTCACTTGGTGAACTCATTAGTTCCCATGAATTCAGTGATTACTTCTCAGATTTATGTATGCATCTCTCTTCTCTCTCCTGAGCTGCCATCCCACTGTTCCTATAAAGACGTGCCTTTTCACACTTCTTCATTGGAGCTACATTCAGTTAAAATTTAATAACATTCAGTTTTATTTTGTTGTTCTTGCTTTTTCCATTGTTGTAGTCATTGAGCGTCTGTTGTTTTCTTGCTTACTTCACTTTTCATCCATTCATGTAAGTCTTCCAATGCTTCTTTGTAGTAATCATATTCATTTCTTTCTCACAGTACAGTATGTGGTATACCACAATTTATTTAGCAATTCCCCAATGGATAGGCATATACTTTTTCCACTTCTTTACTACTACAAAAATGCTATTATAAATCTTTTGTTGTATACAAGGCTTTTCTTGTTGTCATCGACCTCTCTGGAGTACAAGCCTAGCAGTGGAATCTCTTGGTTAAGGGGTATAAGCATTTTAATAACTTTCTTAGCATATTTCCAAATCACTTTCTAGAAATCAGGGCTAATGCACAACTTCTATCGCCAACTCCTTTTGACCAGGATTTTATTTAAAATTTTTGAATCAATATTCATTAAGATTTGTAGTTCTCCTTCCTTGCCTTGTCCTTCCCTGGTTTAGGTATTAGAAGGATATTTGACTCAAATGGAGTTCAATGCAGCATTTTCTTTCTCCATTTTGAGAATAATATTTTGTAGCATAGACATTAATTATTCTTTAGAAGTATGATAGAATTCTATAAATCCATCGGAACGAGGCTTATTTCCTTCGGTAGCAATAGTCTAGAAGAGGTCTTCTTACCTCCACCTCCCTTTCCTCCCCATTCTCACCTCCAAACCATTCTTCTCTTGCTGCTTCCAGAATAATTGTTTTTATACTCCTGGCATTCTTGTCGTTAACCACATTCTGCACACTAGGTTGCTTCTTGAATCAAGTTCAATGCTCATTGCCTGACTGATACTCAAGGCCCTCCAGACTCAGGCCCATCCTTATCTCATATTACTTCCTTCCACATAGTCTATGCTTCAGCCAAACTGAAGTACATACTATGTCCTGAATTCAAATCAATTCAATTCCGTAAGTATTTATGACTTGCTTACTATGTCCAAGGCATTAAGCTATCCCGGGAGTAGAAAGACAAAAATAAAAATAGTCCGTACCCTCAAGCAGTTTACATTTTTGGGGGGGCAGGGATCAATGTACACAGAGATAAATAAATGCAAAATATTTACATTAAAGAAGGGAGGATATGTAAGCACCCTCTATTTCTGTAATAGCCTTTGTCCCTCTCGCTTTCTGTTGAATTCTTATCCATCTTTTAAAGCTCAACTCCAATGACATTTCCTCCAGAAAGCCTTGCCTCCCATTTCCACCCCAAGGCCTTTTCTGCCTTTAACCCACTGGGCACTTTGTTTTATACATCTCTACTGTACATACCACAGAGTGTTAGTTACAGCTGTCTTTCTGTATCTTTTCCCCCTACTAGACTGTAAGGTTTATGAGGGCAGAGACCATGCCTTATAGGAACTTTGTACCTTCCCTAGTGCCTGGCACAGGGCTCTAAACAGAATCAATTAACTTCTTCTCTCAAAGCTTCAGTTTTATCATTTGAAAAAATCAAAATCAAAATTCCTCTACTACCTAACTCAGAGGATGGGAATGAAAGAGTTCTTTGAACTGTAAAATACTATAGAAATATGATCTATTGGTAACATTATGTATAGTTTAGCTACATAAATAATTTGCATGGTAGGTTTGTTTGGTTTATTCCCACTGCATATTTTTAGTTCCCAAGATCCCTGAAGAACAAAGATGCAAGTGCACATACATGTACATATTCAAAGATACACTTAGAGTCACATTCATTGACTCATGCATTCATCTCGCAAAATATACAGAGACACAGTCATTTCCCTCCTCCTGAGGGATTCCCAATTGTGCATAACAGAACCTAAAACTGGAGCTTTCCCCTAGGACAAAGACAGGACTGTATGAATTGGATTGTAGAATTTCAAAAAGGGAAAGACTCCTAGGGATCACCTAATCCCATCTCCTCACTGTATAAATGGGGAAACTGAGGCCAGGGAAAGGGGAAAATGACTTGCCCAAGATTACACAGTACATAACAAAGCCAGTATCAAGTCCAAGTACTTTTACTACATTTTGATACCTGAAATAAGGACATACTATATACCTTTATGCCCTGGAATGCAGAAATCGTAAGTAACAGATTCCTAACTAACAAGCTCCTTCCCTGTACACTCCCATCCCCAACACACACACACACACACACACACACACACACACACACATATTCACCTAAGAAACATCATCAGGCTTCCTGAGCTGTCCAAAGCAGATTCACATTCTCTGTGACAGCACAGGCCAGCTCCACGGCCTGGCCCCATGAACTTTTGCCCAGACAGTTCCAAGGATGGAGTCCAAACTTGGTAAAGCAACAGAGTGGGAATGACCAGACACAAAGGCGCAATCCGCTGAAATTACCAACGTGAGCTAGAGGACAGAGAAGTGTTTCCCTTGGCACTGATGCTTATTAGTTGCATGGGAAAGGTCACAAGACTGGGGTAGTTTATTGTTCAATAGGTTGGAAGTCTGATCTGGGATTCAAGCCAAGGTCTGGGTACTGCCTTGTTGGAGAATACTTAGAATAGGCATAATCAGTTTGTCACTACTTCTCTTTTGGGGGGGGGTAGGGTGAGGGGGAAGGGAAAAGATGGTGCTATAGCTCATGTTAGCTTTTTAACTCCTTCCTTCCTGCAAGGCTAAAATCACAGCCTGGGGAATTGGATAAAGGATGCCAGATTGGTTGTGACCTAGAGGAAGTTAAACTGCTGCAGATACCCACTACCACCTAGTGAAAGCCTATATCTAAGGTCCCTTTGAGCTTTAAATCTAAGCCACCTGGAGCATGCAGAGATCTTTTGAAATCCACAGTTGATGAAATAGTCTGCAGCTTGCATGAGCACATATTTTGACCTAAGTAGTGGAATATGGCACATATATTTTATGTCATATATTTCAATGGATACTCTCCCTTGGGCTTTATTCCTTTAGTCATCTTTCTACTCCTTCCTAAAGGGGCAGAATTGTCTTTCCACTTTGCCTATTTTTGTGGTTTTTCAGTTGTTGGGGGCGGGGGGAATAATCATGACAAAGCAGGAGGTTCAAGAGGTTTGAAGCACTATTTATATAGCACCTTAGGGTCAAAAGCCCTCATGTGTGCATAATATTGAACGCAGTCCAATGTCACTGAGGAGATTCCCTGGCAGCTGGAGACTTATCCAAGGTCATTTAGCCTGCAAATGGACAAATGAGGACTCAAAACCGAGTCTTGGGGCAGCTATGTGATGCTTCAGTGCGTAGAGCACTGGCCTTGGAGTCAGGAGAACTTGAGTTCAAATCCAGCCTCAGACACTTACTAGCTGTGTGACCGTGGGCAAGTCATTTAATCCTGATTGCCTCTAACAAAAAGAAAGAAAGAAAAGAAAAGAAAAAAAAGCCAAGTTTTCAACCTCTGATTGCAGGACTCTTTTCTTTGACCTCTCAACAAATCTTCTCTATCACTTACTAGACCTAGACCTTGATTTTGTCAGGGTAAGGACCAGGTGTAGTTTGTCTCTGTATGTCCTCCAGTTCTTAAAACAATTCTGCGCACATTCAGTTCAATTTGACAAACATTTACTGAGTTCCCCCTCTGTCTGTGCTGGAGCCTAGTTGTAAAAAGACAAAAAGAACATGAGTCCCTGTCTTCTAGGAGCTTACTTAATCAGAGCTCACCTTTCAATAACTTTAACGATTCTTTAAGCATGTGATGCTATTTGAGGCTCACAACAAGCTTGTGACAAAGGTAGTATGGGTTCATTAACTTAATTTTATAGACGAGGAATGAGAAACTCCAAGAAGTTAAGGGACGCGTATGCCCAGGGTCTCTCAGTTCATATGTCTGTGAGGCAGGGTCCTGCCTCCAAATCCAGTGCTCCATCCACTCTGCTCACTGCCTCTGTGGCTACTAGGAAGTTCGATGTATACACAGATAGCTAGGGTGCAAGGAGAAATGAGGAGGGCGAGAGCAGCAACAACTAGAGAGATCAGAGGTGCTTGAAGGAGACTGGAACCTGAGCTGAATCTCGAAGGAAGACAAGAATTCTGAGAGGCAGAGATGAGGAGGAATGTGGAATGGCTTATACAAATGCATGCAAAGAGATGCAGTATCTAGTTTGACAGAAGGCCTAGCTAAGGAATTTGTATTAGGTGCTTAATAAATGTTTGTAAATGAATGCATGAATGAATGAATGAAGAAACCACAAAGTAGGGACAAATAAAAATGAGGGACTCAGGTCTTGGCCAGTGTGGGGACAATTTAGCAATTCACGAATGTTCTCTAAAGTCAGGATGTGGGACAGCCTCATCAGAAAAAAAGTTCAGAAAAGTTTCCCAGCAAATCCCTTTAATGAGCTGTTGTTTAGAGTTAATCATTTGCATTTTAGTGTTTGACGTCCCCTGCAGAAACATCTGTCTCCTTAGAGAGTAAACAGGGGAAACAAAAGCCCCAAATATTCTTTGGAGAAGAGGTTTGAAGAATGTCCAGGTGTGGCTAACAAGTCAGAGCATCCTTGTGGGGAAGTGACTCCAGCCAGACTTGTTATAATGTCTTTGATAATGTCACTGAACCTTTCCCAGATTCACTTCCCTGCCCGAGGAATATAGATAACAATGCCTTCCTTTCAGGCCCTTGGAGTATCTCCAGGGAAAGGGTTATTTAGTAAAGGCAGCTAGGGGAGAGATCCGGGACCGTGCATTCTCACGACTCCCATGGTCAGATTCTCGCGAACATTTTCTTCCCTCAGCAAGCAGGCTCATCAAATTAGAAAATGCTATAGCTAAACCAGCGGACATCTGTGACAGATACTGGAGGTTCAAATCAATCCATCCTCCTGCCACAGCCTCCATAGGTATAGCGCACCTCCTCGCTGATCAGTTATAATGCACTCAGACTTAAATACATTACTAGCTTTCTATGCTGCTGGGTGTTAAAGCTTTCCAGAGTTTCACCATGTACTTCCCCTTTAATGATTCGAAATCTGGACCTTTAAAAGCTCTCTACTGTGTTATTCATTATTAATGCATGATAGTAAAGTTGTCATCCTGCTTGGTGCTAGGGATTTTGGAGACAAAGCGAACGTTTCAGTTCTTACGGTATCGCAAAATTGTGGCTTTGTACGTTCGACCATCTCCTAATTCAACATAGATAAAATGTAGAAACAGAGAGACATCGATATAATAAATTCAGCAGAAACCTGAATGTATCCATAAAAATACTAGTATGAAGGCAAGGCACATTGGCAAACCATCCTCTTGTTTTTTTCCTATTATCTCATTCAGTTTTTTGCTTTTCCCCCTGACTTCTCAAATCATAGTTAATAGTCTCGAACTGTGTGAATTCCTAGGGTCATGTCCCCTGGATCCTTTGCTCATTTAAGCCATCTCAGAAGTCACCTGATCCAACAATCTCCTCTCCAGGTGTCCCCAAGAGGAGGAGTTATTTGGCCATGTCTCCAGAGGAAGGTAGTGGCAGAGATGGTGACTTGAACCCAGATCTACTGAGTCACAGGTTAGTGTCACTACAGCTTCAGCTTTTGCGTGCTCTGCTTTATTTCAAAACACTATAAAAATTGTTTTAACGTGTAATTGGGGAAAAAAATGAAATACTACATTATAAAAAAAGAAGAGAAAACGCTGTCAGGTCACTGTGAGACAAGCTGGCATTTCTGTAATGTTTGGCACATGGGATCTCATTTGAACAGCGCAGCAACTCTATTGTGTGGGTATGCTAGGTGTTTTATTCCCATTTTACAGATAAGGAAACTGAAGCTCAGAAACTCATCTATGATCACATAGCTAGTAAATGACACTGAAGAAACTGAGGCAGGCTAAGTAACTTACCCGGGATCACACAGCTAGTAATTGTCTGAGGTAGTATTTGAACTCTGCTCTTCCTGAATTCAGTGGCTCTACCAGTGCTCCCCAGATGTCTAGCAAGAGTCCATTTCACCTTTGTATCCCTTGAATTGTTATAATGGCTTTCCTCATACAAAGCCCCATATATCTGCCTCTCCTCAACTTCTTTTTTTTTAATATTTCTTTTTATTTTGGCAGGGCAATTGGGGTTAAATGACTTGCCCAAGGTCACACAGCTAGTACATGTGTCAAGTGTCTGAGGCTGGATTTGAACTCAGGTTCTCCTGACTCCAGGGCTAGTGCTCTACTCACTGTGCCACCTAGCTGCCCCCTCTCCTCAACTCCTACACAGTGAGTGCTATGAGTTCTGCCTTCTGGGGCCAAGGCAGTTTTTTCCTTTGTCATATATCAGCCCTGCCAACACTTGAAGAAAGCTCCTTGTGTCCTCCTCAGGGCTTCTCCTCTGCACATGAGAGAGCCCCATTTCTTGCCACTGATCCTCACATAGCGTGTGGTCTCCAGGCACTTTACCATCCTGGTTATTTGTTCTTGAGATGCTCTCCAAGTTACCCATGTCTGGTGCCTTATACCATTTAGCCACCTTTCTCTCTGGCCTCCTACTCTCTCTGGAATCTGCCTTCCTAGCCACATGTGAGCAGTTTCCTTCCTCCTCCACCATTTCTCCTTTTTAACCCTCTTGATCTGATCCACAAGTCTGGAGGCAAACATATATATATATAGATAGATATAGATGTATGTGTGTGTATGTATGTGTGTATATATATATGTATATGTATGTACATATGTATATATATATATATATATATATGTCAACCAGAGCTTGCTAGATGTACTACATACCTGACTGAGAGCCTGCTCTTCTATTTTAAGCTCTCTTTCAGAAGGCCTGATCCTTTTCTTTCTGTGGTCAGTACATGATGTCCTTCCCGATGCTAGTGCCCAGTGATCCCCTGCCTCTCCATTCCGGGGGACTGGAGCCCTCATAGGGGCCAGCTCCAGCATCTTCAACAACCCTGCTCTCAGGCTCTAACAATTCAGTACTTCCTCCATTCTCTCAGCTATCACTGGGCATCATTCCTGGAAAGCCAGAGAGCCTTCCTCCAGCTCTTTCCCCTTCTCCTCAAGTGTGGCAGCTCTTTTTGCACTGCAATCATTACTTAGAAATGGCAGGGGCCCAAACATATCCCAAAAACCTTTGCAGGTCATCGGAGCAATCCCCTCATCCTCCACACTGGCTAAAGGGGATCCTCAGTTCAATGTGGCTTTTGCTGCTAACTCTAAGTAGGCTCTATGTTTATGTGACTCTTCCCGGGGAGTAGAGGGAGTGGGAAAGGAGGGGAGAGAGACAGTGGTTCCTAAGAGGCAGCTTTTTGGGCAAATGGCTTTTGCACCCTTTTCCCGTTATCTCTGTTACCTGGCTCCTGGCAACGCCCTAATGTAATAATATATAGCTCCTATTATACACCGAGCACTGTTAGGCATTTTCCAAATAATATTTCATTGGGTTCTCACAACAACCCTGGGAGACAGGGGCTATGATTATCCTCATTTTATAGTCTGAGACGGGCAGGGGTTAAGTGACTTGCTTGGGGTCACATGGCTAGTACATGTCTGAAATCAGAGTTGAACTCAGGTCTTCCTGACTCCAGGCCCAGAGCTCTGTGCTCTATTACTGTATTAGGAGGGCAGAGTTTATAATCTCAAAGAGGATCATAAACATGTCTGAAACGTTCGGAATCGCCGGATATAAGAAACTCTCAAAGTAGAAGGCAGAAGAATCAAAACATTTATTTAGGCTCCACAGTAACCAACCCATGAACCAGCAACCCCATTTTGATATGTTGATCAAAAGCTTCCAGGCCCAATAAGTACGCCTTGCAAGAGTAACCAGGAGGCTACAGAGAAGCATGATTGCGTAAAGCAAAATCATGCTTCCCCCTTGATGGTAATAAGATTACCCACTGGCCTGAAGTCTTTGTTCAGCTTCCTCCCGTAGGTCAGCTCTGCTACTGGCAGCTCCTGCTTCAGCTGTGGCTGTGGCTGTAACTGTAACTGTAACAGTAGCTGTAACTGTCGCTGTAACTGTCGCTGTAATGGCCAGAAGTCTTTGTTCAGCTTCCTCCCGTAGGTCAGCTCCGCTACTGGCAGCTCCTGCTTCAGCTGTGGCTGTGGCTGTAACTGTAACTGTAACTGTCGCTGTAACTGTCGCTGTAACTGTCGCTGTAACTGTCTCTGGCTCCAACCGGAAAAGGAAAGAGGATCTTCAAGCTGTCCTCTCCCCTCTTATAGAGTTTTTTGACATCATCAAGCACCGCCCGAATGACCAGGGCTGATTGGTTCTTGAGTTGGCCCCTCCCCCTAGCATAGACATTAACACCTCCCCTCAGCCAGCCCCATGACTCATCACACAGGAAGTTGTCTGGTCCTGCCCCGGAAGAGCAAGCCCCAGCGTCCAGGGAAGCTCAATGAGGTAAGCTGAGTCATTCAAAGAAAACAAAGGCCATTCTGGTTACAATTACCTAGCTGCATGATGTCAATTGGAGCTTTCTTCAGCTGTTAAGTGACAGAAGCCTTGTGCAGAAAGCCTAGTCCCCCACCCTTTCCCACCTCTTCCTGTCCCTTGTCTTCTTCCCTGTCACTGCTTCTCAGACTTCAGATGCTGTCCACTTAGGCCTCACTTCTTTGCTGTGCTGGTATCTTCTGTGATCACCCACTGGGGTCATGTAAAGTTTGTTAGTTTTTAGAAAAAAAAATACCCAAACGTATGAGAAAGATAAAGACAGGGTACCTTATGTGTCGAATCTATTTTACTAAGGGATCTGGCCCAGTTTTGAGGATTTTTGCACACATGAGTGCATGTCCAGGTGCATGTATGCATGCATGTGTGTGTGTGCATGCATGGATACACACACACACACACACTTGAATAAATAATCTGTGATTTTGTGGGTGTGGTTCTTCCTTCAGAGGTACAAACTGAAATTCCTGTATAATAGGGAGTCCATAGACTTGAACGTGTATTTCACTAAAATCCAGCATGTCTTTCAATTATTTAAAAACATTAATCTGAGGAGTCCCTAGGCTTTACCATATTGCTAGAGGGCTCCATGATACAACAAAGCTTATGAACTCCTACTCTGTAACTTAATAGAGGGTCTTTGAGGGTTAAAAAACATTCGTTGCCCAGTGACCACCCTGGCAATAAGGTTCTTAAACATCATCTCCAAGTCTCTTCATATGACAATTATGACAACAATATACATACACACATGTATGTATACATTTATATATTCTATATACACACATTATCTATGCATGTGATATGTATGTGTAAATACATATTCACTTAAATGAACAAATTGAATAGAACTTCAGAGTATCTTTCCTAAAAGTACTTTAGGCAGCTAGGGTGGTGCAGTGAGTAGAGCACCGGCCCTGGAGTCAGGAGGACGTAAGTTCAAATCCAGCCTCAGACACTTGACACACTTCCTAGCTGTGTGACCTTGACCAAGTCACTTAACCCCAATTGCCCTGCCTTCCCCCTCAAAAAAAACGAAATAAACAAATAACCATGCCATTGAAATGATTTTTTCTGCTTATAAATAATCATATACTAATACCCGGCACTTACATAGTACCTTCAGGTTTGCCAAGGCCTTTCTGTCCTGGCTTCACTCCTTTGCTCCACATGAGAGCACTGTCAGTGATGGAGCCTCTTCTTTGGATTTAGCAGACTTGATTTGACTCTTGGGCTAGTGGAGGAGTTCCTGTGATTGGTCCCCAGTAGGTTGTGAAGGGCCTTGACGTCCAGCACACAGTGTCACGCCACTTCCTAAAGATCAATGAGATAGAAGTTTGTTATTGGCTATTGTCATATGAAAGAAAGATGGAAACTCACATATGTAAGACCTTGAGAAAGCTTTGAGCTGCTACACTTTTTCTTGTCATCTTTCTCTGTCAAACTGAAAAAAATGCAGACAGGTAAAATTTGTGTTAAGTGGAGAGCAAGACTTGGGATGTTAAACTGCTTCATAGAGAATATTTCTCTATCTAAGTTTTTGCATTGCTTTCCCTTTGTAACACCAGTGGATAGCGCTGGGCAAAGTGGTCCATCTTTCCTGCTCTTTCCTCCCTTCTAGAAGGGGCATAGCTGAACCTCACCTAGGCCCTGTTTACTTCCATCCTGTCCCATCTCCTTTCTCATCTGAGGCCACACCCCACGCTACAATATCTAGCTCACGTTTAGCTTAGGGGGAACATACCACCCTCAGGTCCCTGCAACTCCTTTCCCAGCTTTCTCCGGAGTTTGTATCAGGTGAAAATTTATTAGTGCACTCTCAATGGTACAGAGTCCCTGATGATGAAAATCTCTGACATTCAGACAGAGGTTTGGCTCTCTAGCCTCATGTAAAGTTATGTACATCTTCCTAACCCCCTGATATCTTTCTGTTTGAAGCCAAATCAGAAAAGAGAAAACATTTAGGCCAAAGAAGCCAGCAGAATTTAATACAGTGTCTGTTACTTAATAGGCACAGGGAGGGGATGTTGGAGAAAAATTCAACCTCTTGGGGGAACTTCCCTCAGGCCTTGAAGAGGTGACTGCAGCCAGCAGTATCAGTGGGAGTCCTCCTCGGAGATGCTCACTTCTCTCCCTCACTTCTCCATGGCATCTCATCTCTGGTTAGTTTCTCCCTTTTAGAATCTCCTTTTAGTTGTCACTCCTGTGTGCCAGATCTTTCTACCTTGGCTTCTCAAGTTCAGCATGGGGCCCAGGATGGCTTCTCCACCCTGCCACTGCTGCTTAGCTCTTAGCTTGTCCCTTTCAATCCATCTCCTGCCGATTGTGGGGGTCCCTTTAAGAATTCCTCGGCTTGATTTAAGTCAAACTTCTGGCTGAAAAATGATGATAGTCCCAGATTGCTCTCAGAGGTGAGAGGGAATGGCTTGTCCTTCAGGAATACAAATGGCAGACTGCTAGTCAGTTTTCAAACCACTATTCCATCTTAAGAATATTACAATTCTTATAATAGTAACTGACATTTATATCAGACTTTAAAGTTTTCAAAATGCCTTACTGATCTCATTTAAGTCTCACAACAACCCTAGGAGAGAAGTATTTTTTTAACCATGATTTTATTTGTCCATGTCCATTTATTTAACCGTGATTTATTCTGGCAATGCAGATCAAAGCTGTTCTCCAACTTAGGATATTCTGGAGTTGTCTGGAATGTTGTTAAGTGATTTGTCCTGAGTCACATGGCAAGTGTGTGTCATGGGTAGGATTTAAACCCAGGTTTAAAGGCCGATCCTCCCTATCCACCACACCACACTTCTTCTCTCCTATCATTAGTACTGCACCTGAGGCCATCTCCTCTCTAAACCCCTACCCCTAGAGCCTGGACAGGGGTTGAAAGCTACACTGCATTTTCTGCTGATGGCTTGCAGCCTTCCCTCACTATAATCCATGTGATGTCTCATCACAAAATAAGCACCCATGAACCGTGGAGAGAGAACTATTCCGGTAATCAAAATAGGTTTACTTAGGAAAAGTCTCTTGCGTCATCCTTCACTTTATGTTCTGCTCTAGGTAACTGGCTTTCCGTCTTCTTCTGACACTTCTGTGTTTTTCTCTCTCCTCGTCTCAAGCTGGGATTTCATTTAAATCACTAAACTTTAATTTTAGGTTTCAGTTTGCTAAAGCTCATAGAATAACGGGTGAGAACTCAAAGCAGTTTTCTGTCCTCAAAAATCAAAGGCTTCTCGTAACCAACAGTGCTATTCACATTTGTAATTGCCTTGCCAATAGGGGGTCTTAGGTTAAGCACCAGAGAGCGTTACATAATAGGATGGGTGGAGAATGACCTTATGATCATGGTATTGGGTGCTAGACTTTGCTAAAGAAAAGTATCCATCAATAACCCAGCTCTGAAAATTAATCTCCTTATTCTTCTTCTCATAGACCAGGATGCCCAAAGATTACAAAGGTGGTGCCCATGAAAAGATGATTTCTAACATGGATGATCAGGAAAGGCTTTATGGAGGAGGTGATATTTGAGCTGAACTTTTAGGGTAGGCACAATTTAGCAGGCTCTAGTACCTCTGATCACTCGGAGATCTTCAAAGATAAGGACTCATTACTTCCCAGGACACCTCATTCTAGTTTAGGACAGCTCTAACTGTGAAGGACCAAGGCCAAATTTTCCTCTATGTATTTTCGGCCTGTTGCTGCTACTTCTGCCCTTTGATGCCAATCAGAACGTGTCTAACTTCTCTTCCACTTGACATTTTTTCAAATACTTGAAGAGAGCTATTATATTCTCCCTAAGTCTTTGGATCATAGGATTATAGACGTCGGAGACCTGCTAGTCCAACTTCTTCTTTTTTACGGAGAAGGAAATGAATGTGAAGAGACTTGCCCAAGACTGTACGTACTTTGTTTTCTTGCCCTAGTAAATATAGTATAGCAAAAATACTTTAATGAATTCCTTTGATGATTGAGGACTTCAGAGTCCGGACATGGTGCTATAGACATAATAAGCGTAGGTGACTGGGTTGAATGTACAATGATACAGCACATCCCTGGGAGGCTTTTTTAAGTAAATTCAACAAATTTCACAAATAATTCACAAAATATTTACTATGCTTGGGCATTGTGTTGGGCATTGGGAATAAACATGGGAAATAAAACAAAAAGTTTACAATAGAGTAGGGAAGGTGACGTGTGTCTAAGTAACCATAATAAAAATAATCCATGTTCTTGAGAGTTATAAGCAAAGTGCTAAGAGTCATTCTGGGAGCGAGGTGTGGGGCTGAGAGGGCGGGAGGCCAGAAGTCACTTTTTCTACCAGGGGATTTAAAGAAGATTTTGTGGAAACAGGCAGAGCCTAAGTTTTATCGTAAAGTCAAGGCATCCCAGTACCTAGAAAACAATCTCCTCTACGGGACACCCAGCCTGTGCTCAAAACTCTCTAGGGAGGGTAACCTCCTGGAGCAGCCTTTTCCACCTTTAGCCAACTATGATTGCTAAGAAGTTTTTTTTTGTGACATCGAGCCTGTATTTGTATTGCCAAATTGTACCCCTGTACCTAGCCCTTGGCTTTGTTTAATTCCCTTTTCCACACTGATCATAGTATCATCATTCTGTAGCTAGAAGGGGTCTCAGAGGTCATTGAGTTCAACCCCCTCATTTTATAGATGAGTAAAATGAGGCCCATGGAAGAGGTGTGACTCTCCTAAGGTCCTACAACTAAGTGGCAGAACCAGTATTTGAACACAGGTCTTCTGACTCTGTTCCAGCATCCTTTCCTTTATAGTCTGACAGCATTCCACATATTTGAAGACTAACTGATACTGTATGTTCCTGCCCTTCTACCCCTCCCAAAGTATAGTTAGATTTGGATTCAGAAGAGCCAGATTCAGATATCCCCTCTGCAACTTCTTAGTTGTACAAAGAAGGCCCAATCACTTAACAATTGCTGAGCCTCAGTTTCTTTATCTCTACAATAGGGATACTGATACCTATGGTTCCTACCTCACAGAGTTCTTCTCTCTTCTTTTAACTCCCACTTCTTTCCCAAGCCATCACCCTTGAACTGACCACACTGGCTTTTCTCTTTCTTAATCCTTCAGTGAATCAATTTAACTTGACTCTCCCTAGTCACTTTGCCCTATAGCCAATCATACCTTGCCAAGCCCCAAGCCTGGATTACTCTTCTGTCTGCCTTCACTCCTATTCACATACTGTTGAATGGAGGTGTTGGAAAACTTGAAATTGTGCAAAGTGGGTCTTCTACAAATTTAGGTTAGCTAATCTCAGCTGTATCGTCCCTGCAGCAAGACAGTCATCTTATTCCTTCCTAATAGATTTAGTATCCCACTCTCCAAATCTCTTCTCTTTTCAAGCCTCCCATGGTAATTTCTGCCTCTACCCTCTGTGCTATGGGCCTTGACTCATATTTCACTGAAAAAAATTGAGGTTATTCACCAAGGACTCCCTTTTCTCCCCTCCTCCTCATCTCATATTACTCAGACATTTTCCCCCACTATCTTCTCCTTCATTCTTGTCTGTGATGAGGAGGTGACCCTCCTGCTTGTCAAAGCCAACCCTTCTACATGTATCTATGAACCAGTCCTCTCCAGTTTTTCCCCCAGTAGACTTCCCCTCACTCTCTTATCTGCAGTTTCTTCCTACATACTGGTTCCTTCTTTGCTCTCTGCAAACATGCCCATGTTTCCCTGTTTTGCCACTGTCTGCTATCCCATATCTCTCTTTACCTTCATGGCTAAATTCTTTAAGAGAGCCATCTACAATTGGCGCCTCCACTTACTCTCCCTTCTCCTCTCACTCACTTCTAAAGCCTTTCTGGTCTGGCTTCCAACCTCATTATTCAACTGTAACTGCTCTCTCCAAACGTACTAACAATCTCTTAATTGACAAATCTATTGGTCTTGTTTCAGTCTTGATCATTGTTGAGCTCCCTGTAGCTTTTAACACTATCGATCATCTTCTCCTCCTGGATACTCTTTCCCGTCTTCTTGTTAATGACATGGCTCTGTCCTGGTTCTTCTTGTCAGTCTAGTTGTTCCTTTTCAGTCCCCTTTTTTGTATCTTTATTCCTATCACACTTGCTGACCGTAGGTTTCTGCCAAGGCTCTGTCCTGGGCCTTCTCTTTTCTCCCAATACTATCTCACGTAGTAGTCTCATGAGCTGGCATTGGTTCAGACACCATTTCTATGCAGATGGTTCTCAGCTCTATATATCTAACCCTACCTAGTTCATGGTATTGAGTTGCTATCTTGTCCTTTGTCTCTTTCTCTAAAATACATCCTTGAGAATCTTATTAGTTTGTATCCTGGGTAACTGAGACTTGACTGGACCTCTTTCCACTCAGTCATAATGTTACTACTGCTCAGATCTCAGTCAAGGACTTTGCAGGTTTGAGTGGAGGAGACAATATATGAAATGCCATTTCATTATGACCAGAATGTTTAAATTCAAGGATATGATTGGGAAGATACTTAAATAATTTGTGAGTGTGGCTTTTTTTTTAAATTTCCAAATCACTATGATTCAAGTGCAAGCTGAAATTACAAAGAATGGGGATTCTCTCTGGAAGTTAGGATTTGAAGTGATAATCATCAGTTACCTGACTAGACAACCAGTGGAAAAATACAATTACTTACAAACTTAATGGTGATCATTGGTACTCTCAGGCTGCTGGAGACCTTCTTCACGCATACTGTGATTATGCCTTCATTATGAACATATGGTGCTCTGGGGTGCCATGATGCATATTCTGAAGCTCAATGGAGTAGCAATATCACAGAAGGGAAATAGAATGGGACCAGATGAATTAGGTCAATTAAATGGAGCTATTTCTGGGGTTAGTTAAGTTTATCCACACCAAAATGCTGAGTTAGTAGAAGCGATATTTGACCAAAGCATTTTATTGTGAGATCTTCCTAGGATTTGGTCTCATCAGAAGGAGAGGAATTATGCTGTAAGTGACACAATTTGATCATTGTTTCTTTTTTCTCCAGTTTTAAAATTTGGGGGTGTACTCAGTAGTGGGATCTCTGGGTCAAAGTATATGCCCATTTAATGGCTTTCCTAGTCCTGTATTGTTTTCCAGAATGATGGTACCAATTCATATCTATACCAACATTATATTAGTGTGCTTGTCAGGGAAGATAAGACCTCTACCATTGACTAGTTCCATTTTTATGATCTTTGATAGGGTAGGAGGTAAAACCTTAGAGTTGTTTTGATTTACATTTCTCTTATGTGATTTGTAGCATTTTTTCATATAGTAGATGATTATTTTCATTTTTTTTCTGAAAACTCTTTGTTGAGATCCTTTGACTGTACACATATAAGGAATGGTACTTGGCCTTGTAGATTCATTACTTCTTCTGTTGAGTGGCATCATCTGCCCGTTGCTTGCCTTCCAAAGAAGGTCCTCTTCTATTTAAGCTAAATATCCCTCAGGGCATCTGTTTTTGTTTAATGCAAGGCAATATTTTTTTCTGATCATTAATTTGCCTTTGAAATTCTCAGTCCCCTAAAACTGGTGTTTTAATTTGAACTAAAAATATTCAGCATCTTCCAGAAATGTATCAGGTATAAATATGCCCATAGGCCCTTACTTGGATACCTCATTGGCTCTGTGATCTATGTGGGTACTTCCTCCAATGGTGGGTAACCCACAGCCCAACCATGCCTTCTCATCCTATCCATGTCTTCTTGTCTGTGTTCTCCTATAAATCCTCCACAGTGGGGGCAGCTCCATATTCTGGGAACCTTTTTCTGGATCTTTTGACACTGTGTGGCTAACGGTGGAAGATGGAAGTAACCCATTGGTTATCCCAATAAAGTCAGAATTCCTCAGCTTAGCCTTAGAGGTCCTCCAGATTTTTAGCATCACCCTGCCTTTTTAGCTTTGTCTTCTATTACTCCACTGCACATCCACTATGCTCAAGCCATACTCAACTCGTCACTGTTCAATTAAACCAATTAAATTAAAAAACCATTTGCCATGCTTTCCCACCTTAGATCTTATCATTTCCAATGCCTAGAGTACCCTTCAAGACTCACTTCTAATTCCACTTCCTCCAGGAATCCAATGCTAACTTTGCCGGTCATAAATGAGGAAGGCTCAACTTGGATTCATAGTACTAGAGTCTGTATCCCAGCTCTGCTACTACATATCTGGCCTTGGGCTTGTAATTAAATCCCTCTAGGACTTCATTTCCTCATCTGTAAAACAAGGGGGCTGGATGAGATGACCTTTTATAGCTGTTGTTTGTTGTTAATTCACTTTAGTCATGTCTGACTCTTCATGACCCCATTCGATGAAGATACTGCAGTGGTTTGCTATTTCCTTCTCCAGCTCATTTTACAGATGAGGAAATTGAGGAATACAGGCTTAAGTGACTTGCCCAGGGTCACGCAGCTAGTATCTGAGGCCAGCTTTGAACTCAGGAAGATGAGTCTTCCTGATTCTAAGCCTAGCACTCTATCCACTGCAGTGCCACCTCGCTGCCCCTTTATAGCTGTAGATCTATGATTCTATGACCTTTTTCAGACCATAGTATTATAGACCTAGATATTATGTCTGTACCTCTTGGATATACTTATTTTGTTTAATTCAGTAAACATTTGTTAAATAACTACTGTCTGAAAGCCCTTGGGTTCAGTATTGGGAATGCAAAGACAAAAAATGCCATAGTCTGTGCTCTCAAAGGGTTTCCATTACATTCTTTACTATAGTTGTGTGTATATAGCATTTCTTCAACCCAGTTCATTTGCTCCTTGGATGTACGGATATCTCTCCCAGACCTGAGCCTGTATTCTTATAGAACTTGACAAATATTTCAATTTATACACCTGGAACCAGGGTAACCATGTTCAAAGTGTTTATCTTCTAGTAACCAGCCTAGTGTTAACAAACTTCTCTGTACCTAGTAAGGTTTGTTCCCAGACAGTAGGCTAATATTTGGCCTGGCCACATATGCTAGCATGGTAGAACTTGCTGCAGCCTATGTTTCCCTGGCATAGTCTTTAAAAATCCACAATGAGGCACTGAAGAATAGCACAGTCTACAAAGAATCAAAGTTGTGAGTGACCCAGTAAGCAATGGAGACACTCATGGTGAATGGAAAGTAGGGTATAGGATCTTTCCTTTGATGACCTATGTGCAAGAAGTAGCTTAAGAGCTATTTTCTAGACTGTGTACGGTTGGAATAGGAGGTGGGCTGGTCATGTAGCAGAAGACTGGGTAAGAGATGACCAGATCAGGTGTTGTGCTGATACCCTTGGAAGGTTGAAAGGCCTAGACACGTCTTCTAGCATATTGGGTAAATCATCTGTTAAGGATTTACAGGAGGATGGGGACAAGAAGTATACTGGGTCAGAAGGCACGGAGAGGGGTGCACTCTGCACCAAAGGAGGGGATGTCTATATTGATGAGATCCTGCCTCCATCAAAGTATTAAAGCATAAATACTTAGGAACAGAAGAAACAATGACTTCCTCCCCATTCAATAGCTAACTTCTCCTTCCACGGCTAAAAGCCACAGAAACTTCAGATATGGCAGTACTGAAGAAGTAGAATCCCCTTCGGCTCTCTAATGTCACATATGCCTGGGCAAACATAGCTTGGTATTGTCCAGCATGGCATTTTAATCTTCATATATTGATAACTCCCCATGCAGCCATCGCCTAAAATGGACTTCATACTATAAAGATTTGATTCCTGGAACTAAGGAATTTAATTTGACAGCAATCATATTAATGAACAAACTGTGACCTGCATACTCCCTAGCCTTGCATATATTACTGAGAAAAAATGGTCTCTCCTGTATAAGTTTGAGAATATCAGTATTCATCAGGCTAAGTTAGTTTGGGCTGGCTTCATCCAAGTAATAGAGGGTAGGTTTTCAAATTAAAATGCCCACCCATTTATATTTTTCTCTTGTGAGCTTGGAGTCATTACACAATTTTTAATATATACAGGAAATCAGAACAATGAAATTTATACTTTACCATATCCTCTTTTCCTTTTAATCATTGGTGATCAGTTGAATGTTGGACTTGGCAAAATAGAAGTAAGATAGGGACACAAAATGACATTGTTTTGATTCCCAAGATTGGGAAAATAAGCTCAAAAGAGGAGGCTAAAAAACCTTTGCATTTTTGAAAGCCAACAATTTGAGAGATGGAGTAGTAGAATTCAATTTCCAGATGACATGTCAAACTTGTCTTTAAGTCCAGCAAAGCACTAAATATTACCCCTTCCTTCTAAATCATTCCAATGACCTTTGGCCTTGATCCAGCCACTGCAAACTTAGGAAATTGGTATATCATGAAATCAAGCTGGAATTCCAATTTATAGGTTTGGAGAAGCAGTTGTGCTTTAGGTTAAAGAGCGCATATTTGTGCTGCAAGAGAACTGGGTTTTAGCCCTGAAGTGTTGGTTAGTAGCTCTTTGACCTTGGCCAGGGTACTTCCTCATTCTGATCCTTAGCTTTCTCATGTGCAAAAGGAGGGGGTTAGATGAGAATAGGGTTCCTTCCAGCTCAGATTTTCACATGATTTTACTTTGGATTCTGGTCATTTAAAGCATATTAAATTCTAGTATTATTTAAAATTCAATTCTATGACAGACATTTATTAAGTACTTGTTATATGAATGGTACTGTATTGAGTACTGGGGCTCCAAAGATGAAAAATGGTACAGTTTCTGCCCTCAAGGAGTTTATAGCAGAGTAGAAGGCTTAAACCTAGGGTACCTAGGACAGCTAGGTGGTACTGCAGTGGATATAGCACCAGGCCTGTAATCAGGAAACCTCATCTTACTGAGTTCAAATCCAGCTTTAGACACTAGCAGTGTGACCCTGGGCAAGTCACTTTGCCCTGTTTGCCTCAGTTTCCTCATCTGTAAAATGAGCTGGAGAAGAAAATGGCAAACTGTTCTGGTACCTTTTCCAAGAAAACCCCAAATGGGGTCATGAAGAGTTGGACAAGACTGAAAACAACTGAAGAATAACAGAAGGGTTAAAACATACACATAAAGAAATATGATAAAAGACAGTATGGGAGAAGATGGGGGAATTCTCCAAATCTTAGCCTCAGCATTCGAGGTCATCTAATCCAACCTTGTTCCTGCACAGTAGCCCTTGTGTGGTGCTTTTAAATCCTTCCAGTTGGGTCCTTTTTGAGGAATGAGTTATTCATGAAGGATTGGGCTGTATTCATCAGGGTCTTTTGTTTAATGAGGGAGTGAGTGGGAGGAGGGGCAGCCTTTCTCTTCTGAAGGAAAGCCCTAGCACCTTCCCAGAGTGAGCATAACCTGGGAAACAAAACTATCCAAGGTCCCAGCTAGAGTAATTTGGTTAAGTACCTAAATGAAGACGAATATCCAGAAAGGAACAGCAAATGTTTTCACTGCCACTGTTCATAAGCTTCTAAGCAGTAATAATGAGTTGCTAGGTATGACCAAGGAGACAAGGCCTCAGTACTTCATTTTCCATGATGCTCAAGGTTCTCTTTGGGAGAAATTTCCTGGATTAAATTTCCCAGAAGGCAGTACGTCTGGCCATGGAGCCATGTTGCCACCAGGTAGGGACTCAGATTAGTAGGTAGTCTTCTGAAAGATGGGAGGTTTAAAAAATGAGGCTGTCATAGATGCAGGAGTGAGCAAGGTTGGAGAGGTAAGCTTTGGGCTACAGTTAGAGAAGAGGGATGGAAGCAGGAATGTGTGTAGCACTGTGACTCTGGCTTCTCCAAACCCAGGAGTCTGGTTAGAATCCTGGTGATTCTGGAGCTCGACTAAGAAGTCTTCAGCAGATTTCAGCCTGTCGTGAGGGATTTCCTCCGGCAGCTCACACTGAACCCTATACTTTTTTCACTGGGATCTGACTTATAAAGTACCTGTATAATTCTGCTTGGGGCACAGAGATGGGAAGAGGAATATTAGAGGATTTTTCAAGGATGTTAGGGAGAATTAGATTGTAATTACCTATGAAACCTATATGAGTCACACCTATTTGTGCATGGGGGCAGAAAAGGATTTTACTGTTTGATTCCCTCTTGTTATTTACATTATGTTCTATGTCTTAATTAAATTGCTTTGGTCGTTGAATTTATGGCATGCATGACCTTTAAGTAGAGGGTACTAAATTGGTGGGGACTTGGCCCATGATTTGTGAAGTTAACTCCGAACAGACCAGTGAACCTGGGAAAGCCGCAAGGGGTTCCTGATCCAGAGTTCTCAGAGATTTTAGAGTCCTGGTCTTAAAACATTAATAATGACAAAAGATAATAACAGCTCACATTCATACATTATTGTAAGGTTGATAAAATGCTTTCTTCATGACCAGTTCCCTATAGTACCACAGAATATCCCAGAAGGCTTCTGATCCTGAGAAAAAAATTGGAAATAAATTTGGAAATTAGAACCTGAAAAACACAAATGAGAATCACAGAATTATAGAGATGGAAGGACCTTAGAGAACATCCAGTCCACCCACGCCACCCACACTTTACAGATACAGAAATTTATCCTTAAGGATATTAATAGGATTCAGTAACAACCCTTCACTAAGCATCTGTTGCTTGTAAGGCACTGTACTACAAAGACAAAAACATGATGGTCCCTGCCATCGAGAAGCTTATATTCTAATCATTAAGGTTACTACTGTATACCTCACTATTTGTAAAAAGTTGTCAAAAGCAAGGGGTGCCCAGAACTCCTGTTGTCCTGAGGGGACCTACCAAGACTCTATGGTTGTGGGATTAGTCGGCTTGGATTCTCTGGAGTGAGACTATCAGAGGAGCGTTCCTTCTTCTCTTCCTCCCTCTATTCACCACAATAGATTAGAGTATCTTGGGTCTCCCTCTGCAGAATCCCAGGATGTCAGAGTTAGGAGGCACCTTCATGCCATCTAAAACAACTCTTACTTGATGGGGAAGCTGATCTGTGACAGTACTGAGCAGTGGTTATCCAACCTTTGTTTGAAGACTACAGTGAGGGGAGCCTACCACTTGATCCCCCACCCCCACCCCTATCCAGCAGCATTTTTGGATAGGCCTAATTGGGAGGAAGTTTTTCCATATATTGAAACAAAAGGGACTTCTCTGCAATTTTGACTTCTTACTCCCAGCCAGTACAAGGGCACAGAGGTAGGAGATGGAGTATGGTGTTTGAGAAACTGCAAGTAGGCCAGTCATTGTAGCTGAACTATGAACGTATAGAGGGGACTGAGATGCAAGAAGCCTGGCAAGGTAGGTGGGAGCCAGGATGGAGAGTTTTAAATGCGGCAGAGTCCTTTATATTTGATCCTGGAATAAGGAGCCACTGGAGTCATTGAGTGGGAAGGCGATGTGGTCAGATTGATAATTGAGAAAAATCTCCACAGCAGCCAAGTGGAGGATGGATTGGAATGAGAAGAGACAATCCAGGGACACTGGACAAAAGGTGATGAGGGCCTGAACTATGGCGGTAGCTGGATGAGTGGAGAGTAGGGTATATCTTACATATATATCTATGTCGATATGTGTGTGTATGTATCTGTCTATCTATCTATCTATATTTATGTATCTGTATATATACATATGTAGATATATTTATCTATATAGACATATATACGTCTACATGTAGGTATCTACGTGTAGGAATATACATGTCCACATATATACACACAGATAGATTTCTACATACACACACAAGAGATGTTGTGAAGGTAAAAGTGACAAGGTTTGGCAAGGGATTAAACAGGTAAGCTGAGTATGACTACAAACTAGTCTATATTTTATAAACTTTACTCTCCTCTTTCCTTCTTTTCTTCCCCTTAAAAAACCATCAAGACTCATCATACACAAGCTAGGCAGGTGGTAAATTGGCAACAATAGCTACACATTGTCTGACCTCCACTACACTGTCAGTTCAAGGTTTGCCAGGAAGCATTTGGATCTTCCTTATTAGCTTATATTGAGTATAAAACAAAGTGCCCTAACGCTGTCTTTCCTCGTCCCCTAAATCACACTTTGGATCTGACTTGATGAAGCACTGCAGCCATTAGGCAGAGTGGCTTTCGTTGTGACCAGTGCACAAAAAGAAGAGTTCTCTGTCTAGGTCATCAGCTGCTCCCATCGAAGTATTTTTAACATTCCTGACCCAGTAGGTGACAATCCTGTTGTGGATAGTGATTTACCATATGCTTACTTCCAATTGGGCAAATGTCCCAAGGCCAGTGAGGAAAGCTATTTCTACTCTGCTTAGTCCACAGAGTACATTGCTTTGGAGGTGCTGTGATTCTGCCCCGCCATGTTTAGGAGGATAGATGTGCCCTGGGGAGGCTTCCCAGGAGCCTTGTAATTTCCCTTTTTTAATAGTTTGTAGCGGTTGCTTTTTCTATAAGGTTCTTGGCATCCTCCCAGAGAAAGAAAAACTTTGAGTCTCTTTTAGGAGACTTTCTGAGACTGAAACATATGGCTGCCAGATTGGGCCATCTGATTCTTCATGCACAGTCATGTATCTGTACACTCACCTTTATATATGTGAGGTCATGTTGGGGCAGCCTTGAAGGGGAAAAGAAGACACAAAATACCAACGGACTTTTGCCGTTATTTTTAAAGTCAACAAACGCCCATGAAGAGATCTGGGCTCAGTTATATGATCACTGCATACATACTGCAGTGACCCCAGCCAAGCCTCTTAAACTCTCAGTGTTTTAGCCATCTCTCTAATCCTATAAATTTGAGAGAAAAGACTGACCCATATTGGTTGAGAGTTTTCTACTCCAAGAGTTCTCTGTATCGGTGAAATCCTATGTCCAGTCCTTATCCTCTATCATCATGAGACAATTTTGCCTTATATTGAGCTAAGATCAGATTCTTGGAACTCCCCCCTAGTACTCTAGTTCTGTTCTCTGGAGTTACATAGGATGTCTGCTTCCCCTTCCACATGACATTCAGTCAGTCAACAAACATTTATTTGGCGTTCACTCTGTGCCAGGCATTGAGCTACACACAGGGATACAAAGAAAAACAAAAACAGAATTCCTAACTTTAAGAAGCTCATATTCTAATGAGAGAGACAATATGCAAATCACTAGGTATATGTAAGATAAAGACGGTTTAAATGGAAGGTAATCTCAGAGGGAAGGCTCTAGCAGTGGGGTTGGGTAAAGGAGGAAGAAGACTTGTGTGAGATTGCATTTGACCTGAATCTTGAAGGAAGCCAGGGGGCAGAGGTTAGGAGGAAGAACATTCCAGAGATGGGGAACAACCAGTAAAAAATCACAGAGATAGAGTGCAACACACAGAAACAACAAATAGCCCAGTGTCATTGAATCAAAGAGTATGTAGAGGGGAGCAGAGCGTAAGATTGGAAATGGAGGAAGGGGTCAAGTTGTGAAGGAATAGAAAAGCTAACTATCATTTTATATTTGACCCTGGAGGTAATAGGGAGCTACTGGCCTTTACTAAGTAGAGGGATGATATGGCCAGACATACTTTAGGAAAGTAATAGGGAGCTACTGGCCTTTACTAAGTAGAGGGATGGTATGGCCAGACATACCTTAGGAAAGTAATAGGGAGCTACTGGCCTTCAGTAAGTAGAGGGATGATATGGTCAGACGTACCTTAGGAAAGTAATAGGGAGCTACTGGCCTTTAGTAAGTAGAGGGATGGTATGGCCAGACATACTTTAGGAAAGTAATAGGGAGCTACTGGCCTTTACTAAGTAGAGGGATGGTATGACCAGACATACTTTAGGAAAGTAATAGGGAGCTACTGGCCTTTACTAAGTAGAGGGATGGTATGGCCAGACATACTTTAGGAAAGTTGTCTTGGCAACCAGATGGAGGATTGATTGGAGTAAAGCAACCAGAAATCTATTACAATAGCCCAATAGCAGTCGAGATGTTCACAGTCATTGGGTGTGACCTGGAGGAAGATCCAGCCAAGGAGACAGTAGAAACTGACAGGCAGAAGGAGAACAAGGTCAAGGAGAGAGTATGCAAGAGGTGATGATGATCATTAGTGTCAAAGGCTGCAGAGAGGTCAAAAAGGATGAGGACTGAAGAAAGGCCATTATATTTGGCAATTAAGAGATCATTGGTAGCTTTCAGGAGAGCAGTTGCAGTTGAATGATGAGGTCAAAAGCCAGACGGCAGAGGGTTTAGAATTGAATGAGAGAAAGTGTACTGACTGATTGGTGATGGAGTTTAACCATGGAAGGGAGAAATGCCATGGTAAGACAGATAGTGGGGGTTGCTGGATCAAGTGAGAGTGTTTTTAAGAATGGGAGAGACTTGAGCAACTTTGTAGGCAGCAGAGAAGCAGCCAATATATGTGCAGATTAGTGAAAGGCAGCTTGATGGGCCCTGAGAAAACACGACAGAATGGGGTCGCTTGTGTATGTAGAGAGATTTGCCTTGGTAAGGAGAAGGGCCATCCCTTCATGTGAGACAGAGGCAAAAAAGGACATAGTGGGAAAAGACATCTGAGTGATTTGAGATGAAAAAAGGGAGTTCTTGGTGAATAGCCTCAAATTTTTTCATTGAAATATGAGACAAAGTTCTCAACCAAGAAGGCGGGAGGAAGGGGTACTATGTGAGGCTTAAGTTGGGATGAAAATGTATAGAAGAGCTGTGGGGAATAGAATAGTGCATGGATTAGGAAGATATAAAAAGAAGGCCTTGCAGCAATGAGGGCCCAGTTGAAATTATGTAACATAAATTTGTAATGGACCCAGTCAGCATAGCTCTGTTATTTTCTTCTGATCCATTTAGCAGTATGAGAATAGAAGCCAAGATAGCTGATGGTGGGTGGAACTGGTTGGGGTTTGACAAAGCTTGATCATAATTAGGACAAGAGGGAAAGGGACTCTAGTATAAAGGATGCTGAATTGAACTGGTTCACCAGGGGACTAAGATGGGGAAAGGAGAATGGAGCCAGTGTAGTGGGATTGGAGGTGACACAGAATTAAGGGCAAAGATGAATTTATTTGAAGACAACTAAATTGTTGCCCTCCCTCTTGATCTCCCTCTGAATCTTCTTTTATCCAGGCTAAACATTTTCCGTGTTTTTACTTGATCTTTGCATGAAATGGACCTAGATACTGGAAGAAGTAGCAACAGAAAATACAGCCTTCTACCATCAGCAGTATCTAGGAATTATAAGCCTCCAGTATGCTAAGTGAGGCTATTCCTCGGTTCATTCTCTTTAGGGGGATGGGATAGGAGGAGGGAAAACCATAGCCAGTCCTATCAAATCCCCTCCTGTCAGCCGAGTAGGATTCTATCAGCTTGCTTTTAGGAACATACTTGGTAATAAGCACAGTATTATTCCAGTAACCTCTGCCCTAAAGAACTGCCCCACTCCAGAGAGCAACAAACCTCCTGATGTCTGGAATTTCATTCCAGTACTCAAGATGAAAGGCATGAATACAAATGCCGGATAGAGGTAACACACAGACTGAAATTAATTCACACAAAAGTGCATTAAGTCAACAAGTTTAAATGACTTTATCCCATCCTTTCCCATTTAGAAGGTACAGTTCAGAGAGCAGGGGTCCCTGGTGGCCTGAAGTGATACAACTAGGAAGGGGGGGGACCAGAAGGGTTTGAGAAAGTCTGGGCTATGAGAGAAACAGGGGATACCTCAATAAAAGCCAAGGACAATAAAGATAAACTACTTCCTTCACCATTTTCTCAAGAAGTAGCCCTAGCTCCCCTGAATGGTATAAAGGCAGATATTTTTGTTACACTAGCTACACTAAGAAGGAACTCCAAGTAATCAGGCCCCTGAGATACAAGCTATGGTATGTGTGAAGGGCTCTGGTTCCTTTAATATAGCCAACTTTGCTCTTCTTAGAGGATTTGTATCACTATATGAAAAAATAGTTCCAAAACAAGTCTTCAAGAACAGTATCATAGATTTAGAGCCAGAAGGGACCTCAGAGGTAAGCTAGTCCAGTGGCATCAAACTCAAAAGAAATGTAACATATTGACTTAGAAAGCCACACATTAGCATTATCTATATTCTGTTGTATTTTTATTTATTTTGTTAAATATTTCTTAATGATATTTTAATCTGGTTCCCTCCACCCTGGGGAATGTTGTGGGCCACATGTGACCCAACAGCTGTGTGTTCCACAGTTTTGATCTAGGCCAACCTACATTTTATGGAGGAGGAAAATGAGGCTAAGAGATGTGAAATGATTTATCTAGGGTCTTGTAGAGAGTGTCCGAGGCAGGATTTGGACTCTTGTCTTCCTGACTGCTAAGTCTCCACTTAAATGTCTATTTCAGGTCTGATCTTAATTCACTTAAATCCAAATCTTAGTTTTGATACACCCAAAATGAACAAGTCAAAGACGGGCTTAACCTCTAACACTTAAACATTCCTAAAAGGAGGTCACTAGTGTGTGGTTTGGAAGATCTTGCTTCAGATCCTACCTCAGCCCCTTGCTAGGCGTGTGACCCTGGGCAAGTCAAGTCAACTGTCAGAGCTTTGGTGCAACTCCCTCAGAGCATCAATTCCAGAGGCTTTGGCATCTGCATGGGTATAGGGAGATGCCACACCAATGAAATAAAAGGTCATGGATGGAAATTTCCTCACTCCTTTTAACATGAAAAATATATGAGATACTTCTAATGCATTTCTGCAAACAATGATTCACCTTTTTTACTCATTCAAATGATTCAGCTTTAGAATTCTATCAAAACAAAAAAATAAGAACTTATTTTTGCTTTAATTCTTTTTCTTGGTAATTTTTTTTAGTTTAAACTTAAATACCAAGATGAGAAAAGAAAAAAAAACACATTGCCATGTACACAGCAGACAATAAGAGAGGATTCAATATAAAGCAATAAATTTCCATTTCAAGAAAACCTATATAATAAATACTACACATAGTTTTCAAAGCTGCCCAGCTTTTCTTTGCTTCCTTGTTGGTTTTCTTTTGTTCTCTGCTGTGCGCTTTTTATTTATTTTTCCCCTCCCCCTAGAGAAGGCTATAATTAAGCATGGATATATATACACATACATATACATAGATATCTATAAACACACACATATATACGCATGTACACTCATATACGTATAAGACCGTACTGTGCTTATTTCTACCTGTCATCTGTTTCTCTGAAGGTGGATAGCATCTTCCTCCATAGGTGCAAGTCTCTCCATGTTTTTCTAAACCAACCAGGTCATCATTTCCTATACTACAGCAATATTCCAGCCCAATCACATCGTATCTGAGAGATTGTCTGTGAAAGTTTTTCCCCTCACTTTTCTGCTTTCCTTCTATTCTTGGCTATATAGGTTTTTTATATTGTGTCAATATTCTTTTTTATTGCAATTTTCAGGTAGTCTGAATATTTTTATATCATCAGTTGTTTTTCTTCTGATAAGATGTTTCACTTTCTCTTCTATTTTTTATTCTTTTGATTTTGTTTTATGATTTCTTGGTGTCTTAGAACATCATTGGCTTTCCCTTGCCCAATTCTAGTTTTCAAGGAATTATTTCTTCCTTAAGTTTCTGATTTTCTATTTCAAATTGGTGGATTTCTTTTCATAATTTTCTTGATTTTCTTGGATTGCACTTTTTTTTCTAATTTTTCCTCAATCTCTCTTATTTGATTTTTAAAGTCCTTTTTTAAAATATTTTCCAAGAACTCTTTTTGTGCCTGGGACTATTTGACATTTCTCATTGAAAAAGGAGTGGCTTTTTTTTAGCTCCATTATCTTCCTCTGAATATGAACCCAGATCTTCTCTATCCCCATAGTAACTACCAATGGTTGGGGTCTTTCTCCTTTGCTTACTCATTTTTATTTATTTTTTGTTTTATTTTGTTTTTAGCAGCTATTTATGTAATCAAGTTGTTGTCCCGAGGTATGGGGAATGATGCCCCAAGCCTCAGGTTCTTTTTACTGTTATTTTCTGAGGTCTGACTCAGCGCCCAACCTTGGGCTCTCCTCTCCACTCCTAAGCCAAGCCTAGGGCCCCCAGCCCCACTGTCCCCCAAATGATCTTGCTCCTTGAAGTCCCTTCCATGGCTGCAAGCTACAACTGCCCTCTCTGCCCTGGAACTGAAACCAGGGACTCTGCTCCCCTGCAAGTGCCCACAGCCAGCAGGGTCCCCACCCCTCACTACTGCACTCACCAGGTATGTGCTTCCTCATTCTCCGTGTAATCGCAGCCCCGGATGCATCAGGTCAGCACAGTTGTGCTTGGTGTCCCTTGGATAGGGGAAGGTCTTTCAGCCTTCTCCTACTCAGCCCTCAGTCCCCCATGCTGTCTGCAAAATGAAAGTTTCTAAGGCTGAAGCTAGCTCTTTACCCAGCTGCCCCCAGAGCTTGTTGATTCTGCAGAGTGGGCCTGGAGGTGTTTCCACTTCACTCAGGCTAAACCTCCTGCCCCTGGAGGTTGGGTCTTTACTGGGGTCTTATCAGCTTGTCTTAGGAGGACAACTTCTTTACCCCAAATTTATTTCTGCTGCTTTGAGGCCATGTTCTGTCTTTTTTGTGGAGGAAATTTGGAGAGCTGAAAGTTTTCTGACCTACTCCGCCATCTTCCCAAAAGCCTCCCATTTTGCATTAATTCTTCAAGGATGTACAATGTCATCAGTGTGGGTACTCCCTTCATGGGGGCAGATAGCAATCCCTTCATATCATAGTAGATGTAAGTTTAAGGAGTTGTTGTGCCCAAAAAAAATTTATAAAGCACTTGTGATCTTAGCTAGAGTGGTAGAGGACAGAAGTACAATCTGTTGCCCAGCAGAACTTTATTTGTGCTGATATCTAATGACTCTCCAGCCCCCTCACTGATTTTCTTTTTTTGACAACTAATTTTCCAGAGACAAAAAAGCCAGTCATATTTTGAGTTGGCTTTGATCCTTTGATCCTGGTAATGATGTGGGTGTGAGTGTGGGGGAGGGAAATAGCTGAATTTAGCTGCTTGGCGGTTTATATAGCAACTTTGACAGGATTAGAGTGGGAATTTTAAAGAAAACATCATTGTTTGAAGCAGTAGGAATGGTGGGGTGGGGATGCTTCAGGGTAGCTGAACTAGGCTCCATAGTGATCCCTGGGGCAGGGAAGTCAGAAATTGGGTTTCATTCTGAGCTTTAAAATGTGTTACCATAAAGGAGTGTCTCTGATTCTCCAGATTAAAGAGTAATGTTCTGAGGGTAATTAATGAATTAATTAATGTAATACTTTCATTTAAAATGAGTCATTCTAGTTTTGAAATAAATAAGACTCCAAAGTGTGAAAGCAAAATTCAGTTGGGGTAAATGTTATCGGTGGACCTAATGAGTTAGCTTATTCATGTGGCTCTCTTAGAAAGACACTGATGAGAGACAGTGAGCTGGGCTCAGGAGTGACAAGTGGGAGGAGATGGTTTGGATGGCATTTGGGAAATTCAGCCACCCTTTCAATGCTTCCCAAACAGCCACATTTTCAACACTTAATAGCCTAGAGTTTTAAAATGTTCTCTTTTATATTATATGGCTGCAAATTGTAGAATATCATACTCACAGAAGAATCAAAATTACCAGTGTTCCAATGGAAAGGCGTGGATGTCAGGAGGCCATAGCATACTTCCCACAGTGACTTACACAAGAGAAGGGACATGAAACATATCATCAGACACCTGCATGACCAGAAAAAAGAAGTATAAATTACAGGCCCACCATCAACACGTGTGCCCCCAACCGGATTAAAATGGAATTGGGAAAGATTTAACAAAATAAATAAAAATGCAATAGAAGATGGATAATGTTCACACGTGCTTTTCTAAGTCAATATGTACCTCCAGGGATTTTTATGTACTGGACCCTGTTTTTCCCTGACTTTAACTCCACTGGTATAGAATGAAAATTGATCTCTAGCTGCACTGATATCTCTGGTATATTAAAAGCACCAGAGGAAGGCATCCAGGGTGTTAGACAGACACTTTTTAGAGAATTTATAGAAAGGCACAGACAAGAATCACACAGGATATGAAGTCATGGAAGGAATGCAATCTTCACTTGTGGAGAGAGTTACACACACTGATGAAATCATGGATCAATCAAAGGACAAAGACTGACTGAGGCATTGCTATTCTTGGCTCGGGGTCTAATTTAGTTGCCTTTTGAATTCTATGATGCTGACAAGGCCAAGTTCTTAGATTCAGAATCCAAATAGGTTAGTCCTCAGGGCCACCAATTCCCATCCCACTCTTCCATTTGGGCTAGCTATGTCAAGAGCATGTGAGTGGTTTCTTTGCAAATCTCTTGCAAAGGCTGAAAAAGCCACTCATTGGTGGTCAGTAGTTGACTTCCTAAATGTAACCCATCACTTTATCCTCAAATAGGGCATCCTGTTCAGGCACCTCTCCACCCTGTGGCTACAATACCAATGTCTCCACACGTAGATACCAGACCTCAAGAAATCCTTCGTCTTACAGAACCACTTAGCCGACTTGAATTTTTACCATTTCCATCTGAGATTTGCCGGGGCGGCCAACTATGAGCACCTCAGGAGCCAATCTAAAACAATTAGATGGTGAGCAGTGAATTAAAGGCGATCTAGATAGCTTTTTGGAGGCCCTCTCTGTTTCTTTGT
This sequence comes from Trichosurus vulpecula, assembly GCF_011100635.1. NCBI lineage: Eukaryota > Metazoa > Chordata > Mammalia > Diprotodontia > Phalangeridae > Trichosurus > Trichosurus vulpecula. The sequence continues at coordinate 33,343,709 of NC_050582.1, forward strand.
GATCAAGAATTATCTATTCCAAGAATGTATCCTGCTTCAAGGGGTACTCACTCCTTGGGCAAGGAAATGACTATTAGCTAATGATTCAATGAGTAGTTCTGTAGTTGGAACCACAGAAGTCCATCATCAATCTCTGGTGCTTGCTGATTAGTTCGGAATCTAGCACAGTGCCTGGCACATAGTAGCTGCTTAACAAATGCTTGACTGATTGCTAAGGATGGGGCTGGGACTGCAGTCCAGATGAATGAACTTTATGTCCACAGTGCCTGGTTAGGACATGGCCAAATTCATTGAGGGGTATTTTGGGAGGAAAAAAAAGAAGCCTTTCTTCTTTGAGGTCAGATGGGATCAAGATGCTTTGGGGCCCTAGGGGGAATCATGGCGGACTGCTTCAGCCTGGGGAAATGTTAAAGAATTAGGATAGTCTAGGAAGCTTGCAGGCCACTTAGTCTCATTGCTAGGGGAAATTGTTAGATTCCTTGTGTTATTTCTGTTATTTCCTCTGTAAATAATGACTAGGAAAAAAACCCCTTGTGGCTTGAAATATGTGGTAGGGGGTAAATGAAGGTCTAAAGAGGACTTGGCAGGAATGGGAACACTAGATATACGGTGGCATCAGGTACTTTTCAGAGGTTTAAGGGCCACACAGGATCCAAGTAGGACAGAATGTTCAGTTAGTTGCCTCACCTTCATCCAGCTAGAGAAAGCGATTTCTTCAGAGGACAAGAAAGGAAGAAAGCCTGAGGCCAAGGGGGCAGGCAAGGTAGTAGTCCCTGTCTGGACCAGGTCATCTCAGAGAAAGAACTGATTCTCTGAGAACATGAGGCCCAAAGGCTCATGGCCTAAGGCGGAATCCTCCTAGGTAGGAATGAGGGCATAGGCTCAAATCCTGAGGTCCTGACTGTGTAGACCTCTCAGTCAAACTGCAACTTGATATTGGATGTTTGTGAGCTGATTTTAGAGTAAGTGTATTACTGGCATTCGGTTTTGAAAACCACAGCTCTCTGTCAATTCAGCCAACACTCAAAAACATTCTAAAATTCCCCACTTTGCCCTGACTTGTAGCCTGAGTACTTTGGAGGGAATGGTTCTAAGAACTAAGAGGAAATTCAGATCCTACCTCCATTCATTATCTGCCTTTTCTGTGGAAACTGCCATTCATTAATGCCAGCTGGAGTAATAGATTTGGTAATAAGGGCACTTATTTACCAGAAACTGAACTACAGCAACTACCTTTTTAAAAAGTGTTTAAACAGTTGCCCCCTGCACATGGTAAATAGTTATCTGGAACAGCTGGAAAGCAATGGCCTTCTCATGGTAGAACTCTATTAGTAATGTAAAGGGTTGGTTCTAGCTAGCCCCCCTCATCATCATAAACAATTGCATCTATGGTATTCTGCCCTGCCCTGCCTGCTGGGGACCACTTGTACCCTGAGCTCACTGGGGAGAACAGCCTCCTTTTGTAATGGCTCTTAGAATCTCTCCCAGAAATGAGGTCATACTCAGCTGGGGTGTGGGGGAGAATCACTGGCCTGTAGCTGGGAGATTTTGTGGCCATATGGACACGAAGGATGAGAATGAGTCCTTAGGGGCCATTGCCCTCTCTAGGAGAATCCCTAGGGGTGTTCCGACCTCCTCTCAGAATTCTGGAGCACAGAAACAAAAACTCCATACAGACTGGTGATCCACTTTCATGCTGAGGATTCACTCCTCTAGTGGCATGGAAGATGGTAGGAGCCTACCCTCAGCAAGTTTCCAACAGCTTTAATCTCAGGTATTTGAATGGAATCGGCATCACATAAGGAAATGTCTTAAGATACTGCCTTTATCCTTCCACATCTATGATATACGCTCATGTGTGTTTGTCTTGCCTTCTCTCTTAGATCATAAGAGAATGTTCCTTCTCTGCCCTCTGAATCCTTTCTCCACTGCCTCACATGCAGGCTATACTAAATGCCAATGATATACCGGCATGATGCTCTGTCCTCATCCTCTACCAAGTCAAATCATTCAGCGGATATTTTTTGAGTGCCCAACAAGGGAAGCCATGTAGTCAGACTACAACAGTGGGAGGAAGCAGGTGCAGCAGAAGCAAAGGAAGCCCTGGGTCTTTTGCAGGGCCAGCAATTAGCTAGTATTCTGAAACAGTGGGGAGCACATGATGGTGCTGGTCCTTAACATTGGCCAGCAGAATTCTGTTGTCAGAAGTGCAAAAGGAATAGAGAGTCTTTCATACAGTAGGTACTTAATAAATATTTGTTCGTTTCACTTAATTGAGGAGGAATGAGCAAGGAAGGCCCCTCAGCAGAGGTTTCAGATGAGCAGCCCAAGGGCCACATGCTGCCTGCGACACTCTGCAGTGTGCCAGAACCATTGAAGTATAATTGGGAAATATTTCACAAAACAAACAAAATGCATTTGAACATAGATAATGTGAATAGGGGTTTTTCTAAGTCAATAAATGCCCGCAGGGATCCTCCCATACAGTTTAGTGCCCTTGGTTTCTCTTTGAGTACACAGGGAGCTGTCCCACCTATGGTAGCTTGGATCTTTGGACTCTTCCATGTTACCTACTATTTAGGGAGGGCTCCCAACAGAATGGATCTCATGTATGCCCCCTCTGGTAAATCTAGTATATTCAAGACTACCCTTGCAAGGACTACGTGTCCCAAGTGTTGGCATGTAGAACACCCATAACAAACTACTGGCCCAGGTTCAACTCTGCTGTATGCCTGAGCTGAGATCTTCCAGAACATTCCCTGTCCCTCAGGGCATGCTTGTGGCAGAGGTGGAGGAAGCATGATATAGCAATCAGACTACCTAGGTTCTATTCTCAGCTTTAATATTAATTAAGAGGGTGACAAGGCACTTCCCCTTTTTAGGACTCAGTTTTCCTCTCTATATAATAGGAGGGAATAGATGAAATGATCTGGAAGAGTCCTTCCAGCTCTAAATTCTCTGATTCCCATCAGTACTGATGGAAATACAGAGATAAACAAGATGTTTCCATCATTCGAGAGGTTATTCAAAGACTCAGCCACAGATTAATGAGTCCATCCAATCACCTTTATGGCCAGCTGCCATGATGATCCCTTTAACCTCCCAGTTTTATACCACTGCCCTTGAGAAGAGAATCCCTCTGTGGGACTCTAAGTGATGCCCTATCTCACTTGGGCCCACAGTTAAAACCAGGTCAGCAGTAGAAGCTGTGCATCAAGTGTAGACATGGGGCAATGATGTCCATGGCCAGGGTAAAGAAGTGGGGAGGAAAAGAGATTTGATAAGCTGGTCAATCAAGGAACTTAGGCACAGAGAGGTTGCTGATTAATTACTTATAGGGTTTAGAAGGGAAGATTCTGAAGAAGTGGACTGCTCATGACAATCGACAAGCATTCAAGTGCTTACTATATGTCAGGCATTGTGCCAAGTGCTGGGAATAAAGAGAAAGGCAAATACTGGGTTCCTGCCATCAAAGAGTTCCCATTCTAATGGTAGAGACAACAGTCAAAGGACTAGATGCATACAAGATATATATAGTACGGATGGAAGGCACTGTGTATATGGGGGGGAGGGGTCGAGGAGGGAAGGACCCTCTACAGAAGATGGGATTTGGAAGGAAGGAAGCCAGGGAGGCCAAGAGGCCAAGGTGAGTTGAGGAAAACATTCTAGGCATGGGTTCTGGTACTGCAAAGACACAGAAATGGACAACCATCCAGTAAAGTCAGCTTCACTGCGTCATAGAGTATGCAGAAGGGGGTAAGGTGTAAGAAGACTAGAAAGCTAGGAAGGAGCTGGCTTGTGAAGGGCTTTAATTAAATCCTGTAGGGAACAGGGAGCCTCTGGAGTTTACTGAGTTTGTGGGCCTGTGTGTGGGGGAGGGAGGGGTAACATGGTCAGACCTGCACTTTAGGAAAATCACTCGGATTTGCTAGCCTAGCCAATGGTAGTTCTATTGAGACATTACTAACTATCAGTTGGCATGCCAGGGACAATGGGGAGCCGTTTCAGGTGTGGTAAGCTGCTAGTGTTTACATTGCTGGGGGGTGGGGGGTGGAATCCCAAGACAGACAGCTAGGGGATATGTCCTTGTAACATGCCAAGTCCCTGGGTGGGAGTCAGGAGCAATAGCAGAGTTGCAGAGAGGCAGATTTTACTTCACTATGTTGGGTGGAGAGGGGGTGGCAGGTTAGAATTCATACCTATAAGATCCATGCCAGAGTGGAATGGGCTGTCTTAGGTTTCCCATTACTAGAGCTCTTAGGGCGAACATCTGATGGCCATTTGGTGGGGATGCTACAGACAGCATTCTTGCTAAGGTACAAGTTGGACTAGGTGGCCTCTGAGGCCCCTGCCCTGCCCCATCCTGGATATTCTGGGATTCTCTGATCTAGGTTCAAAGCCTTCTATGTCATAACTTTGCTGAGTCTTAATTTCCTCATCTTTAAAGTGGGGTTAATAATACTAGCAGCTAGGTGGCATTGTGGATACAGTGCTGGGCCTAGAGTCAGAAAGATTGGGTTCAAATCTAGCCTCAGATACTTAATTAACTGTGTGACCTTGGGTAAGTCACTTAATTCCATTTGCCTCAGTTTCCTCATCTGTAAAATGAGCTGGAGAAGGAAATGACAAATTACTCCAGTATCTTTGCCAAGAAAATCCAAAGAGGGGTCATGAAGAGTCAGCCACAACTGGAAACAACTAAACAACAAAACAATAATCCTTGTACTGCTTTCCTTAGAGGATTATTGTGAGATCCTAACTCATAAGGGGCTATTAAAATTTAAGTTGTCGTTATCATTATTCTTGGTATCCCCCTGGGAGAATAGGCTCAGGGAGTTGTATTAGCTGTTTCTGGCTAGAGCTATGGAAGCAGCAAAGTGGCAAGGGAGACTGTATTATCCCAGAGAAAAATCCAGGGATGAAAAGTGATTGCTTCCAGATCCAAGTGTATCACTGCTTGAATGGTCTACTTCCTTTCCTCTAGTCTGGTAACCATGGTGCAGCTTGGAAGCCTCTGACAGCAGGCTGTATTTATTGGAGGCAGGGTGGGGGACATGCCGTGGACCAACGCTGCCCAATACCATGAGGCCAGTTCATGACTCTCGAACACTGATGTCATCTGGGTAATGCAGGCTAGCCGTCCATTGAGATACCTTTCTGGAATGATAATATTGAGGACAAGCCAGTTAAAAATGCAATGATTTTTATAAAAAATGATTATTTTATAGGCTAGTGGGTGTAATATACTCACTGATCTGTTTTTCTTACCTACCTGTCAAAACTCCAGTTGAGGATCTCATATCAAACTTATTTTAGCTCCAAAGAAGTAGCTGTTGCTATGGATGTCAGCAGGGAAAGAAACAGCAATGGGCTGACTGCTGAAATACTTTCACATAAAAAATCAACATACACAAAATGGATTGGAACCCTGAATCCTAGGGAGAAAGATGCTGCAATGTAAAGCTCTGTTTGTTGACTTTGAGCTTAACAACCCACGCCAACACACACACACACACATACACGTACGATCATCACTTTTCAAAGGAATTTTTAAAAACCTCTGGTTTTAACACCTCAGAAAATGGTAGCACAGCCTGTAATTTTTACAGATAAAGTTATTTTCATACAGATTAAATAATACCTTCCAATCTTAAAACAGGACTGAGTAACACCAAGAGGGACTGTGACATAGTGGAAAGCGCAATGAACTTGAAGGCAGGAGACTTAGGCTCTAATACTCCTTCACCCACCCATTGCTAACTTGTGATCTTTAAGTCTTTTCTAGTCTTTGCATCTTTATTGCCATATCCATAAATGGAGATAGCGATCAATGGAGCATCTAGAACAGGAAGGAAGTTTCGAGGACATTTCATCTGAGGCCATTTTCATGGGATTAAGTGATTTGCCCAAGGTCACAAAGGTGGTCGGTGGCAGAGCAGAGATCCCTAGCTGGCTTACTCCACAGGTTTGTTGGGAGAACCAAATGAAATAGCAGGGGTAAAAACGTTTTGGAAACTCAAAGACACTATAGAAACATAATGGAATGTGGCTTTTTGGTCTTTGGATTCTGTATTTATTTCCTAATGGAGTTAGCCTGATATAACGGGCTTGGAGTCAAGAAGGCAGGGCTTCAGATCTCTCTGGACACTTACTACTTGGGTGATGGAGGACAAGACACGCCCCCTGTGTGCTTCTCAGAACTCCCAGGAACCTCTCTAAGTAACTGATGGCTTGTGCTGTGTGTTGACCAAGCGAGTGTTCTCCATGCTGAAGAGATCACTGGTCTTTCTCATACGTGAGTCATTGCTTTACAAAAGTGGGACTGTCCTGACCTTTAGATACAAAGCTATTTCTACTGCTTCCACATCGGTCAGGTGAGTGTTTGGAGTTGTTTTCACAGGAGGAGAGATGAAATCTGTCACCACAGAACCATCTCCACTCTCTTGGCAGAGTCCAGTTGTGACAGAGTAAACCCTCTGACAATCAACAAACATTTATTAAACACCTACTGTAAGCATTTACTGTGCTAAGTGCTAAGGATACAAAGACAAAAACGAAACAGTCCCTGCCCTCAAGGAGCTTACCTATAAACAAGACAGACAAATATACATAGACATATACATATGAACCCACATACATGTAATACAGACTGACAGACACACATGCAGACATACACAATACATGCACATACATATACGAACACATAAATAGGTATATATACACTTCCGCAAGATGAAGACAAAGTGTCTTGGGGAGAGAAAGCATCTACAGCTTGGGACACCAGGGAAGGCTTCATGTCGAAACTCATGTTTGAGATAAACCTTGAAGGAAACCAGAGATTCCAAGACGTTGAGGTGAGAAGGGAATGCATTCCAGACATGGGGGTGTGGGGGTGGGCAGCCAGTGCCATGGCCCAAAGGTGGGATATGGACTGTTGTGTGGCAGCAACAGCAAGTAGCCCAGTTTGTCTGGATCCCAGGGTTTGAGGAGGGGAATGAGGTGGAAAAAGACTGGAGAGATGGTGTAGACAAGCTGTGAAGAGATTAAAATGTCTAACAGAGGAGTTTATATTTGAACCTAGAAGCTCTAGGAAGCCAGTGGAGTTTATTAAGAGAGGAGGAGGAGAGGGGTGTGTTATGTTCATTAGTGCACTGTAGGAAAATCACTTTGGCAACCGTGTAGGACATATATTAGAATGGGGACAGGCTTGAAGTAGAGAGACCAAAAAGGAGAAAATCTGCAAAATAACAAACCAGGGTTGGAGATGCCACCTATGGCCATGGCACAGAGCAAACCAGCTGGTCCTTGCAGGGACCATAGCGGTGATTTTGGTCTTACACCCTACAAGTGAACTAACCAGCCAGTGGAGGCAAAGCTTACTTCCGTGAAACTATAACATTTTAAATGATGGGTTTTCTGTCAATTAACTTGAGAAGATTTTAATATTAACAATAATTGGAAAACATATTTCTTCTATGCCTTAATTTTTAATAATCCCCCTGGGTTCTTAAATCTGTTATGATTTCCAGGAAAAGACTATGAAATTCACTTTTTAAGCTAAAATGAATATAAGGAGCTTTTGCACACATATTTAAAGATTTATTAAGACACTATTATTAAAATTCCTAATTCAAGATTAACCCATTGGATTTATAGCACTTGGTAAATTACTTTGATATACTTACCCATCTATTCTTTATGTATTCTTCTGGATCATAGACGATTGAACAAAACATATAACACTTTAAATAAAATATTTACTTTGAGATCACTTGTGTATAGTTCTGAAGATTTCTTAACACTTTAAGGATCTGTGATTTCCTTGCTGTGGTTCCTTCTTCTACTTAGAAAATCACAATTCTCCTTTCTCACTTCCCGGCCATCTTGGCAGCAGGTCTCTGGCTGAGGGTCCTCCTGCACCGCAGGCAGGAAGATGGTGGCCGCAAAGAAGACAAAAAAGTCACTGGAGTCCATCAACTCGAGGCTCCAGCTGGTCATGAAAAGCGGCAAATACGTGCTGGGCTACAAACAGACCCTGAAAATGATCCAACAAGGCAAAGCCAAGTTGGTCATCTTAGCCAACAACTGCCCGGCCTTGAGGAAATCAGAGATTGAATATTACGCTATGTTGGCCAAAACTGGCATACATCACTACAGTTGCAATAACATTGAATTGGGTACAGCATGTGGGAAGTACTATGGAGTATGTACACTGGCTATCATTGATCCAGGTGATTCCGATATCATTAGAAACATGCCAGAACAGACCAGTGAGAAGTAAACTGTACAAAAGTATACATTAATAAATGGGCCAAAACTTGTTTTAAAAAAAATCACAATTCCTCTAAGGCTTCACTAGATGGTCTTCATGAGTTATTATAGCCAAAAACACTTATCACCTGGTGATCAAGCTACTGGTGAAGAGGCTCTGTGAACATACCTAGGCTGGTCAGGGGACATCAGACATACCTTCAGTTCCCATGTCCATTCTTGAGACCTTTGCATTTTGGAAGAACCTGGCAGAGCCTGTACTCTACTAGTATAGCCTTTCCCAGAATCACCTCCACACAATCCTGAGTAGGCCCCTGTGATCTTGTTTGAGCTTCGTGACTACCTAGTAAGGAAGATAATATATGATGTACACTAATGCAAGGAGCTACGCTGGACGAAAGCTTTGGCACTGAAGATGAAGAACCTGGGATCAAACCCTGCCTCTGACACTGACTACCCATGCAAATCCATTTAATCTTCTGTTTCACTTTCTTCATCTTCAGAATTAGACATCTGACCTATATGGCTGTAGAAGCCCCTTTCACTTCTAGATCTAGGCATTTCTTACTCGCACTTTAGAGGAGAGAAAATCGAGGTTCAGATTACTCCTGTCAGATAGCCAGGACTAGAAGGGGGGTCTTCTGACTTCTAGTCCAGTGCTTCTTCCACTAAACCATCCTACCTTGTGCACTATAGTTTCTCAGCATAAACCTTCCACTACAGTATGGTAATGTCCTGACTAACTTATACTTGAAGTTTTTCCAACTTGGGAGGTCCTGTTAGAGTTTGTGTTCCAGTGGCCTAGTACCATCCAAGAGCCTAGAGCCACCCCCATGGCACAATGAGGCATTTTAGTAGGATTTTAGGACTAGAAGTAGTAGGACCAATTTCTGCCTCTCTCTTTGCAGGTAGTATGCCCCTTGCGTAGGCCTCACCTTCCTCTTTGCTCGTCTAAAGAAACCCTAGCCATTCTTTAAGCCGTATCTCCCCCATGAAACCTTCTACCATTTCTCCAGTTCAAATCTATGGCTTGCCAGCTCCTCCATGAAGCCTTTCCTGATTCCTTTATAGTTAATGACCTTCTCCTGCACCCATGGCCCTCACATAGCACTTTGTTCTATCCCTGTCCAATGCACTTATCAGCTAATGTGTCTCCCCTGACCCAGCCTCCACTGAGCTCACTGAAGCAAGGACCATGCCAGTTTATCTAACCCCTCTCTCCCCCAGGACTGAATGTCCTACACACAGCCAGTAAAGAGTAACTGTTGCGTATTGTTTGTCTAACATTCAATTCAAATAAGCATTTATTTTGTGCCTGCTGTAGGAAAAGGCACTCTGTCAAAAGCTAGGGACGCAGAGACAGAAATGATCCAGTCTCAGCCCTTGGAAGTCTTCAATTGACAGCACACCATATTTACAAAGATGTGTATGTGCAAAGTATACATGAAGTAATTGTATGTGAGAACAGTGACAACTGGGGAGATGAGGGAAGCTCGTGTGCTGAGGTGATCCATTAGATGAGCCTGGAAGCAAGCTAGAGATTTGAACAGATGGAAGTGGGCAGCCTGTGCAAAGGCGCAGAGGCAGGAGATGGAATTCAGTGGGTCTAGAACAGCAGGTTGGCTGGTTCAGGCTGAAGTATAGATTGCTTGAAGGACAGAATTTGAAATAATCCTGGAAAGGTAGACTTGATTCTGATTGCAAAGGGCCGAAAGTTTACATTCTATCCTAGAAACAATAGGCTTCCCCTGAAGGTCCTTGAGTATGGGAGAAACCTGATCATATCTGATCTTCTCAGCTGTGTGGAGAGTGGACTGGAGAGGGGAGAAATGAGACACAGGGAGGCTGGGGAAGGCTGCATGTCGGGAGCTTCATTAGAAAGCTGTTGGATTAGTTGAGGCCAGAGGTAATGGAGGCCTGAAGGAAGATAGTGGGTACATAAATGGAGAAAAGCGGACACATGAGACGTGTTGTAGAGTTATCTCTTAGTCCTCCCCTCCCCGCCCCCGCAGAAAAAAGATTGTAAGCTCCTCAAAGATGTCATATATTTATATGGTGTCTTCACAGGATTCAGCATGGCAGTAAGCATAGAGGAGGTACTGAATCAAGGTTTATTAACAATAACACAACAATAAAAATAAGCATGCTGTTAGCAGTCTTGTCAGTTGGAGTAATGTCAGTATTGGATCAATTCCCAGAAATAATCTTACCCAGTCACATGAAGCCAAGTCAAATGTAACCAAGCTCTAAACCTTTGTGTGTGTGTATGTATGTGTGTGTTCTGCAAAACAGATATACCTTGGTTCTATCATAGTTCGTGTTGTTTTAAATCTCTAAATTTATCCTCCCTGCCCCCCCCATACATATACCTCCACACTCTAGATTATGGGCATATGGACCAATGTGGAATTATAATAATAATCTTCTCACTGGCATCTTCTTCCAATATTTCATCATGCACAGAGGTGACCTCAGGTTCTTAAAAGTGATGCCAGAAAAGCACAAGCTATATCAGGATCTACCAAGCTGGTAACAATTCATGTATGGCCTAGCAATGGACTCTAAAAGTCCAAGAGAGAGATTCAGTTTGGGAAAACTTATGCCTGGGAGGTTGTCTGCTGGGGGATGAACATTTTTGGCCATGCCTACTCAACCAGACCATCTACTAAGGCAATTGTGATCTTTGTTGGTGGAAGGAATCACATTAATGAAGTCCAAGAGCTATTGAACAAGCATGAAAAAGCCTCACATTCATATACTGCTTTATGATGAATGACATCATATTTATAACAACACCAGGGAGGTAGTAGAAATATCATTATCCTCATTTTACAGATAAGAAAACCGAGGCCTCAAGGGATTAAATGGCTTGTCCATGAGTCATACAGCCCATAAGTGGCAGAGGTGGCCTCCAGACTCTGATCTGAATTTAGGCTTGACATGTTTTCCGTTATATCTTGCTGATATTCATGTTGATCTTTTAATTACCATTAATGTGTAGAGAGGTTTTTTTCTAGTAAAGTTTTATTTTCTAATTAGGAGGTTAAGCAACTTTATAGGGAAAAAAGAGAAGCCAGTGAATATTAAACTCTAAACTTTTACATTCCTCCAAATTCTCTTTTGTTCTTTGTTAATATGCTGTCTTAGGTTTTAATGTTGTTACAGTTATAATCAGTGGGTACATGCTTTTCTTGTTCGTTTTCAGAAAGCCAGGAAGGCATCACTTTATGATTCTTTAGCAAGGTCTCTTCAGCCTCCTTTAGCTCTTAATTAAAAAGTAGAATATGAATGTTGAGATGATAGTAATAATAGTATTTCTCTCTCACCTAACTAGCAACATGAATTATCAGCTGGTTGTAAATAAATGATCTGTTGCATAAATAAGCCCATTAAATCAGACATACAAGGCAGAGCAGTTTAGTGACTGTGCTTATTATACTTCGGCAATACCCCAGTAGAGATGGGATTTCCTTGATGTGGGCACTCCTGCCACACACCCAGATGGCAATCCCTCCATCCCTTCTTAGATGGTCGTCATGAACTACTCCGAACAAAGTGTCTGGACCCCTTGTGAGGTTGATCCCCCAGGCACTTAGCTAGGCCAAGCCCCAAAATGACATGACTGATATGTGATTCTTATTTGGAGCCCCTTTAGCTCTCTAGGGAAGAACTGCCAGGGCTCGTGCTCCTCTGGTAGAGCCTTCAAGAAGGGCTGGAGGACTTTGGTGAATGAAGTCCTTGTTTCCCAAGTACTGGGATTAACAGAAAAGTCTTCATTTGAGGGCCTGTTAGTTCACTGGCTAGAGACCTCTACCCACAATAACCATTAAAGATGAATTTTAAAGTTAAAATAGGGATTTCCCAAAGTGAACTTTAAATACTCTCAGGGAAAGAGGCAGGGGTGTGTTGGAGCCAGCTTTGAGGGACTTGAGAGAATTGTCAAGTTTTCATTGTGAACATTATGCCTCAAAAATCAGCACTGGTGCAAAACAGGCCTTGATTTAATGTTTTATTAATTGTTTAGCCTTTTGAAAGTGTTTCTAATGCAGATAAAATTTAAAAGTGTGTGTATACATTTTTTCCCCAGAGAGCCTGGTAGTTAAACATTTGCCAGCACACCCCTATATTGCTCGAACTCAGCAGGATTACAGTAGAAGGGTCAGACAATGAAGTCACCACCAGACTGGAAGCCTGATAATTGCAAGATCATAATAATAATGAATAGTAATAATAATAAATGGGAATTAATACAGTGCTTTAAGGTTTGTACAGTGCTTTGTTTCTGTCATCTCATTTGAACCTCACACCCACTTGGAGAGAGGTAATATGGTAATCATGAGAACGGTTTTAAATTCCAGAAGTGGCACTTCCTTTCTGTGCAACCTTGGCTAAATCACACAAAAAGAGATTTTTCGAATTGGAAGGGACCACAGAGGTCATTACGACATGTAGGAATCCCCTCAAGATCATCCCCAAGGCTGGATGAAGGCAGGTCATCTAGCCTTCTTTGAAAACCTCCAATGTGGGGAACCCGCTCTTTCTAAAGGCCACCCATTCTGCTCTGAGATGGTACTAATTGTTAGTGAGGCTTTTTTTCTCTTACAGCGTGCCTAAATCTCCCTCTAGAATTTTTACCCATTGCTCCTAGTTCTTTCCTTCGGGGCAATCTTCTGTTCTCCAAACTAAATATCTCCAGCATCATTAACTGTCCTCCTATCTTACGGTCTTACGGCCTCTCAGATTCTGGCCATCCTTCTTTAGATGTTCCTCTGGCATGGTAGTGTTCTTCCTAAAATGTGATGTCTGGCCCTGAACCCAGTGTTCCAGATGTAGTCTTACCAGGGCAGAGATGTCACTTATTGTGATCTGGAAACTATAGTATTCTTGAAGCAGTCTAAAATTGCATTGGCATTTTGACTACCATGTTGTGCTGCTGGTTAATATTGAGTTTTGAGTACATAAACATTTCTAACCGCCTCCCATTTTTTTCAGACAAACTACTATGTAGCCAAATCTCCCCTGTTTTCTCCTTGTATTAGGGATCATAATTTGATCATAGAGTCAGAGCTGGAAGGAGCTTTACGACTTCTTGTTGTTGTTCTTGAGTCATTTCAGTCATGTCCAACTCTCCATGACCCCATTTGGGCCAAAGATACTGGAGTGGTTTGCCATTTCCTTCTCCAGCTCGTTTTACAAATGAAGAGACTGAGGCAAACAGGTTTAAGTGACTTGCCTGGGGTCACATGGCTAGAAAATGTCTCAGGCCATATTTGAACTCAAGAAGAATAGTCTTTCTGACTCCAGGCCTGGCATTCTATCCACTGTACCACCTAGCTGCCCACTTTACAGCTCCCCTAGTGTGAAATCCTCATTTTCAGGAGTGGTGGCCAGGAAAGTGTTTTGGTTAGGGAAGTCACAGAGATGGTAAGGGGGGACACTAGAACAATCCATTGACACGCCTTTTCCAAGAGGTGTGAGGGGCATCCTTTCAGTGGCATGCTTGATCTAAGATGAAGTTCAGAGCTGAGTGGCCTAGCTTATCCCAGGTATTGGTAGTATCAGGCTAACAAATAGCTGCTCTTGTACCCTTCAACAGGGACTGACCAATCACTATTAATCAGTTTTTCTTCTTCTTACTTTTACTAAATGATCTCTTTCTTGCTGTCACCTGTGGATTTGTATCATCATTCCTTCAAGCTCAGGAAATTTCTTCCCCTTCAGAGGATTCAGGTCCCCATTCGATAGGAAGAGCTTTATACCTAGTACTAATGCTGAGTTGTGACCTGCCCCTAGGGTTAAGATTTTGAAGGGAGCAAAGCGAGAATACAGTAGGGGCAATGAACTCTCTTGTATTCTTTCAAGGCACATTTCATTCTCCCTGAGAATGCTCTAGTATGTTCACCCTTATCTTCTAGGAAAGAGACCAACGTGGAGTGTCTACCTACACGAGTTACCCTGCAGTGACAAAAAGGCATCCATGTGGCATTCTTTGCATTGCAAAATGCAATCTTTTTAAAAATGCCTTATCACAAAACCACACCACAAAATAAGAGTTGCTACTTTAGGACATTCTAAAGGGTATCCTGCCTTCCATCCCTGCTACACAGAAGATCCTCATTTCTTAATCCTTCATCATTCTCCTTGGTAGCTCTTATGGCCAACTTGTACATGGAACTTCTGTGCCAAACTGCCTGATGGGCATACATCACAGGGTGCTAAGAGGCAAAACCCCATTTGCACTGATCAGCCTGTCTTTTCTGAAAGAGGCAGCTCAATTGCCTTTGATGGAAGATATCTTCCTGCCCAAATTCCAGAAGGAACACAAGCCAAACGAAGCTGATGTGTATAAAGGGGTTTCTAAATTCAGTTACCAGCCAGTGATCAGCTCTTAAAAGTCTCCTGTCTTTTTGCTTTTCTCCCTTAGGCTTCAGTTCTTTCCTATGGGAAAGAACAGAGCTGGACTGGACAGCTTGTGAGAATCCTTTCAGGATGATATGACCCCATGATGTCTGTAATACAGATAGTGACATATGGGAATAGAAGCACTACTGTAACTAGGGGATTATTTCAGTGGGATGAGAACCAGTTGCAAAGTGAGAGAGGAAAGGGGGTATTCTGTTGGGGAGGGTGATAAAATATTGGTTATAGAGAATGATAATAGAAGCTGATCTGTGGATCGTCACATGTGGGGAGTCTAGAAAGAAATTTTTAATGACATTGAAACTTCAATAAAAACAGGTCTAAGGTGTACTCCTCTCATGTGACAATTCACAGATAGGCTTCTATTATCATCCTCCATAACCAATATTTTATCATCATGGCATGGCAAGCTGGCCAGTGGAAAAAAAGGGTAATGTTTATGTATTTCCCCCAAACTCACTGATTTTTCTCAGTGACAGTTTCCTCATATTTACATCGTTCCCTTTCTGAGGGCAGAGGTTCAGATGGCTAATCTTTTCTCTTGGGTTCCTTAGAGGCATATGAATTGAGAGGAGAAATCGAAGAGACTATATGCTTTTATTGAGTAATTATATTAAGCACAAGAGAAAACTAATTCCAGGCTCCATCTCACTGTGTTTTTTAATTCTCCTTCCCAGTGTGCCACAGGGACTCCATTTTCAGGGCCAATCATCCTCCTTCTTCTTCACACACAGAAACTAAAAGGGGTAATTATCCCCCAGGAGCACCTTAATTGTCCCAATTAACCTGACCACTTTTTTGCAATCAAAGCCGAGCAAAAGAAGGGATTTAAAGTGATGAGGCCCCATTCTATGAGCTCTGTATAAGCTAGTGGTAAGCCATAGAGCATTTTTTGAGGAGAAAACTTTGGACTCAAACATGGCATATTCTGGAACTTACAGTCTAGGATTTTTTTCTAACTAGGACTGTTAGATAAAATGACATCCGAGAGAGATTAAATTCCACTGGAAGTGTGTACTGTACAGTGCCATTGATCAGTCTGGGAAAATTATCATGTTAGGAGAAACCATATTATGAGGGACAGTTTGTCCTAAAGTAACAGCTCTTATTTTTTGGTGGGTTTTGTGATAAGGTATTATAAAAAGTTATTCTTCCACAAAAGACCTCCTCCCCTGCCTCCTCTTGATGCGGGGAGTGCCCTTGGGTTCTCATAGGCTGGACCAGGAAGGCACAAGCACTGGCAGGTCCTACTGAGGGAGAAATGCATAGAGTAGGAACTTAAGAGCACTTACCTGGGAAGGTGTGATCAACTGGCAGCTCTTACCTCCCCCTAAATATGCTACTTTTCCCCAATATGAGCTAAGCCAACAAGAATTTGCTAACTGCCCACAGCATGCAAAGCAATGTGCTAGGTAATGAGAAACAATGAAAAATTAAAACTGGTCAGCATTACAGAGCTAAACTTGGGGAAAAACTCACCACCTTTAGGTGATACAGTGGCTGGAGCAACCAGTCCTGGAGTCAGGAGGACCTGAGTTCAACTCCAGCCTCAGACATTTACTACTAGCTGCGTGACCCTAGGTAGGTCACTTATCCCTGATTGCCTCCAAAAAAAGACATCCAAGCCAACTTTATTTGATAGGTGAGGAAACTGAGGCCCTTGCCTTGGTACACACAGTTAGAAAGTGGAAGAGCTAGAATTCAGACTTGGTATTGTAACTCCCAAGTTGTTCCCCCCTGCGAGATTTGAAGCTGCCTCTCAATCCCTGTCTTCCAGGAGCTTAGGTTGTATTCCAATACAGTATGTCAAAAACAATAGTCTGGCAGTGATGAGGAGAAGGGTGAACGGGCCTGTTCACCCACCTTTCTTTGATTTCTCTTCCCTACTATAGACTTGTTGCATACAGACAAGTTTGCCTGTCTCCAATCTTTCTCTGCTTTAGTAAATTGTAACAAAGGATCTTTCATTGACTTTCTCTTATTTTTTTAAGCTCTGAGCCCCTAGCAAGAGCCCACGTTCTGTTGGAGCACCTCAGTTTAGATCCCTTCTCTGAGTTTGCTTTCCCCTTCATTTGCTTCCTCCCAACTGCTTTTTTGGTAAGTGTATCCAGACTTGCAAGGCCTATGACAAACACTGTTTTTAGACAGATTAAAACTTTCAAAAGTGAGAGAAACTGTTCTCTTCATGTCCAGAAGAAAAGATTTCAGGCTTCCAGAGAGCTCAAGGAGAGGGAGGAGACACAGGCTTACTGCCTGCTGGTCTATAGTCTAGGGGTGTTTCAGGAGCTTAGCATTTGGCCTGCCTCCAGCCTGGTCTTGGCTCCCTTTGCTGCTCACCTTTGCAGTCCTGGCTGCTTTTCCCAGACTCCCCTTCTCTAGCTCTATGTGATCAGAAGTTGGCTTCTGCCTGGACTGCCTGAAATGACCTTAAAAGGCCATCACTGTTCACCCTAGGGCATTGCTCCCTCTGTTTGACTCAACGGACTTGTTCCCACTTCCCGAAGGGATAACCTGCAGTGCCTGTGTTCCTAGTGATTTTATGTCCCTCTTTTATGTGATTAGGTCCTAGGATTTCAGGAGCCAACTCCTTTACATGTACATGATTATTTGAGGAGAGACTGGAGGATCAGGGAGGGCTTCCTAGGGGAGGAGGTGGCATATGCGCTGAGCCTTGAAGGAAGCCAAGGTGAGGAGGAAATGCATGCCAAGCACAAGGGACATAATGTGCAGAGGGAGGAGATGGAATACCCACTTCAGGCAACAGCAAGTTAAGCCTTGGGAGGCAGGCTGGAGCCAGATCATACAGGGCTCTGAATCCCAAGCTGAAAAGTTGTATTTTATTATAGAGGCAATAGGAAGCCACTGAGTATTCTTTAATGAGGGAGTGATGCAATCAGCCTTGCCCTTTAGGGAGATCATTTTGGCAGCCACATGGAGGATGTACTAGAGGTGGGAGAAATTGGAAGCCAGGAATCTGATCAAGGAGGTTAGGAGTGATAAGGGCCTCAGAGTGGCCGCTATGTAAGTGAAAAGAAGGGCTAGGTTCAAGACATGTTATGGAGGTTTAATTGACAACATCTGGCAACTGACTGGATATGCTTCTGAGGACGCGAACGTGGGTGACTGGCAGAATGGTGGCAGGCACCATCTTTTAAGATGTTGGATGGTCTGAGGTGATGGTAGGCTTAATGAAGGTAAGGATAGGGAAGGCCTAGTCATGCTTTTTGGTAGCAGGGAAAGAGCCAGTAGATAGGGAGTGTTTGAAGATGAGACTGAATAGTTGAAGGAGCAAGTTCCCAAAGGAGGGAACGGGGAGAGATAGGATCAAGAGGCCTTAAGTGAGGCAAAGAGGAGGGCTCCTGTTTTATCAGAGTCTGGAGCAAGGGAGGAGAAAATGGGGGGATGAGGTTAAGCAGTTTGGAAGTGTGGGACAGGAGAAAAGTGGAAGCTCAGAGTGGATGGCTTCTACTCCTGAGAGGGAGACAGGAGGAAGTAGTAAGGCTTGAGGGGAGAAGGTTTCCAATAAATAGCCTTAAAAAGTACCTGTAGCATAAAAAGTACCCTGGACTGGGAGCCAGAGGATCTGGCTTTGAACCCTGGCTTTGTCAATAGTCGTGTCTCTTTGGGCAAGTCATGTGACCTCTGTGAGCCTCAGTTTCCTCCTTTGTAAAATGGGAATAATCCTTGCCCTTCTCATATCCCAGTTATTGCTCACAAAAATATATTTTAGTGTATTGCTTAAATGGTAAACTCATGCAAACTCCGCTTACTAGATTAGCAGAGAATCACAGAATTTCAGCAGCCATCTAGTCCAACGCATGCCCGAAGAGAAGTCCCTGCTACAACGGACGGGAAGCCCAGAGGGGGCGGGGATCATATATTTATCTAGATCTCCTTTCCTTCCTCTCCCTACACAGTGTCTAACACAGAGCCTTGAACATAGATGTTTAGTACCTGTTTGTTGAATAAACGAACATTTTTGCAAACTTTTCTCAGGGCTCATTGAGTTATTATTGGGCACAATTATCTAATTAAACATTTGGCGCCTTAGTTCTACATCATCAATTTTAACTCCTTGACTTTATTAATCATTTGCATTGGAAGAATAAAAAAGAGTAATTTAATTAATGCCCTTCTCTAAGTTAGACATGATTGTATTCCTTGAAGTATTTAAACTAGAAAGAATAATCTCAGATGATTATACAAATCACTCAAGGGGAAAAGTCACTTTCCTCTTAAAGCTGAAATATCAAGTGACTTCACAAACTTCAGGGGGAACAGATGAAGTTTCTAAGGACATCTCTTCAGTTGGCACCTTTGTAATCATTCTGACCAGTCACAACGCTCCCCTGCCATCCGCTTTTGGTGCCCGCCTCCTTGTGGCATTGAGGTGACCCTCCCTTCCCACAGGCATTAGTTCTGGAAGGGCTCCCAGGATGGACCATTATCAGTGGGCCCCATCAGAGCGGCATCATCGTCCATCATCATCGTCATCATCAAAGGACAGACCTAGTTTCAAAGACATTGCTTAGCAGGGTGATGATCAGGACATTTTCCCCCATAGAAATTCAGCACATTGGCTTCTAAGGTGTGGAGGCTTCACCCTCTGAACCTACAGTTGGATCCCTCAACCTATATACAGATTAGGAATTCATCTGTCTTCCTGAGTCTTCCTGACTCCACAATTAACCCTTTGCCCACTATGGCTCTTGAAAATGGAGTGAGGCCTGGAAATGGGAAACAATTTCCCCAAGGAATAGGATCAAAAATAGAACTTCAGCCTCTTCCTGTTCAGACTCTAAATCCCACACTCTACCTCACCATGCTGCCTTCCGTAAGGCAACTGGCCCTTTTGTATAGACAAAGATGAATTTTACCAACACACTTTCAGTAGAGTTTGGCTTCGGAGTTGTTTTCCCAGTGGATTTTTTTTTTCTATTCGATCCCACTCACACCTAGTTTTCTTCAGGATCTAGAGAAAAAAATGAACAGGATGAGGGTTAGGAATATGGCCATGGAAGGAAGGAAAGCCACGTGGTCCCTGTGCCTTCCTGCCTTTGGCTTCATCACCTCTGCATTCTCTCTCTCTGTCCCCTGAGCCTCAGCCACTGCTGGAATCCCAGGCTGTCAGAGCTGAAGGGCCCTTTAGGTCCCAACTATCGCAATGCCCCCCATCTTACAGGGGAGGACATTGAGGCCCAGAGAAGGGACCGGTGAGTGACAGCAGAGCTGACAGCAGAACCCAGGGTTCCAGAATATTCTAACCTGGGTGGGAGGAGGCTGTTTGTTCTACTGCACAGGCTTGGGGAAAGACAGCTGGTGGGAGGGCAGGTGTGCCCAGAGTTAGAGCAAGTGAAGGGTAGGGCAGCCCCTTGTATGGGGAGGTAGGTTTCAAGTCAGGGGTTTATACCTGCAGGCCTGCCCCTATTCCTATCCCTGTCTCCTTACCTGGCCAGGTGCTCCTGGCCACCACTCCCCCTTTCAGTCACCCCCAAGCCATGCTCACCTCTTCTTTCCTCTCCCACACTGGAACTTAGAAAGGAAAGAGAACCTCACAACACTCCATCTCCACAGGGGCAGTGTGGTTGGGTGGTCAGAGCCTCAGAGCTGTGGAGCCTCTTGCCTCGACTTCTCTGCTCAGCCTGTACCTCCTTCTGGCTCCTTTCTCCCCTGCCTACTTCCTTGCTTCTTTCCTCTCCCACCTTTCCTTAGTCTCTCATTTCTCCACCTCCTTTTTAGCCCTCCCTCTTTTCTCCCTTTCCTTGTCTTCCTCCATTCCTCATAATCCTTTTTTTCTCCCCAAAGCCATCCTTTCTTCTCCCCACCTTGTCACTCCCTTCCGATCTTCTCCCTGGCCAGCGCCTTCTCTTCTCCCAGCCTTCCCCCTCCTCTGCCTCCAATTCCTCATCCTTTCTTCCCCCTTCCCTGCCTACGCTTTCCTCTTAGCCCATCCTCCCAACTTTATTCTCCTCCCCAGCCCCCACCCTCCACCCCAGCCCTGTGAACAGAGTAGAGGCCAGCCACCCTCCGGCCAGAATGCTGCTGTAGTGCCTGAGAAATGAGACTTCTGAAGGCTAATGCAGGAGGGAAAGAATGAAGGGAGAGAAGGAACATTGACTGAACACAACTATCTGTCAAACACTATGCTACGGGCTGGGGATGCGCCTGGGGAAGGACGTTCCCTGCTGTGGAGAGGCGTATGCGGCAATGGGGAAGAACATGAAAGGGAAGGCTAGCCATAGGGTGGATGGAAAGGCCTCAGCCTGCTAAGGGAATGGGGGGGCACAAAATGAGGCCCAGGGTCTTTCATGAGCAGCTCACAGAGCAGGGCTGGGGTCTGGAGGTGCTGGAGGGAGGCTGGGCAGGCCAAGGCTCAGAATGACCCCTCCACAGTCAGAACTTTGTGTCCTCTGCATTTGGGGAGGAGCTCCTGTCTTTTGTTAAATTGGAAGAATTAGATTTGTCTGTAATAGTGTTAATTGGATTTTCAAAAACCCTGGATCTTTAGGTTGGGGGGGGGGGGACTTTGCCCAGCAGGGGGGATCTGAGGAGGGGTTGGAAGGTGACTTTGCTCAGCAGGGGGGGCTAAATTGGAGTTGGTGGAGAGTCTAATTTTACCCAACAGGCAGCCTGAAGAGAGGTTGGGGGGCTAACTATGCGCAGCAGGGGTCCTGAGGTGGGCTTAGGGAGGTGACTTTGCCCAGCAGAGGTTCTAAGGGGTTGTTGGCTAACTTTGCACAGCAGGGGACTACAGGGGGTTGTGTTCTAACTTTCCACAGCAAGGGGTCTGAGGGGGGATTAGGGGGTCAACTTTGCCTAGTACAGAGCCTGAAGGGGGTTTGGGGGGCTAACTTTGCCTTGCAAGGGTCCTAAGGTGGGCACAGCACAGTGAACTTGGCAACCAGGGTGCCTGAGAGGGGTGTGGGCTAACTTTGTCCAGCAAGGGGCCTGAGCAGGCGTTGTGGGGTGACTTTGCCCAGCAGGGAGCCTGAGGGGAGTTTGGGAAGCTAACTTTCCCAAGCAGGGGTCCTGAGGTGGACTGAAGGGGTTATCACTAACTTTGCCCAGCAGCAGGTCTGAGGGGCTATAGGCTAACTTTGCCCAGGAAAGCCTTAGACAGCTTGGGGGATGACTTTGCCCAGCAGGTACCTAAGCGGGGTGTGGGCTAAGTTTGCTCAGCAGGGGTCCTGAGGTGGAGATTTTGACCAGCAGCAATCCTGAGACACACTTGGGGTATGACTTTGCCAAGCAGCGAGCCTGAGGGGAACTTAGGGGAGTAACTTTGCCCAGCAGGGAGCCTGGGGGGGGTGTGGGTGGCTAACTTTGTCCAGCAGGGGACCTCAGGTGGGCTGAGGTGGGTTACTTAGAGCAGCAGGGAGCATGAGGTGGGTATGAGCAAACTTTGCTTAGCAGGTGGTGTGAGGGGTGCTTTGGGGGTGACTTTACGTAGCAGGGAGCCTGAGGGAGCTGTGGGGGGCTAACTTTGACCAGCACAGGTCCTGAGGCAGGTTTGGGGAATGACTTTGCCCAGCAGGTACCAAAGGGGGTTGTAGGCTACCTATGACCATCAGGGGTCCTGAGGTGAATTTAGGGGGGTGACTTTGCCCAACAGGGGGTGCTGAGATACGTATGGGATAACTTTGCCCAGCAGGGGTGCTGAGTTGGGCTGAGGGGGCTGACTTTGTTCAGCAGGGAGCCTGGTGGGTTGCATTAACATTTAATATGAGACTTTTCTTTTTATGGTTTTCTCTTTTAGAAATACTAAAGGACTCAATGCCTTTCCTTAAGCCTTAGTAGGTGCCAAGGGGCAGGCCCACACCCTTTTGCTAACTAGATACTAAAAACAAGGCTCTGGCCCTTTTGCTGATTAGGGGTGAATCCTCTGAGCCTGAAGGGAGTATAGAAGCTTAAAGGTTTGCATTGTTTCTGGGCCTCTCACCCTCTGGAAGAGTGGAGGGTGACTCAGGACCAGCCCTTGTTAAAAGTGCCCCTGTTTATCAACCCAGATGTTGATGCTTTCCTGGTAACTGTGAATTGTGATTTGGTGTGCTTATATTGTGAATGTTTGTAATTTCTTGGTATTTTCTCTGAAGTTCAGATTGCTGGCTCTTCCTCCTGAACTAAGTGAATGCTATTTGTATGTTGGAATAAAGTAAGATTGTTAACCCCTTAATATTACATTTCCCAGCAAAGCAGATCAAAAGAACCTGTGCCAGCCACTGTTACTGCTTGTCTTGTTGGGGATTCCACCCCACAAGAGTTGCTAGCCGCATTCCTGTTAGAGGGAGGGTATGGGAGGCTAACTTTGCACAGCAGGGGTCCCCAGGTAGGCCCACTGGGGTGAATTTGCCCGGCAGGGACCCTGAAAGGTGTGCAGCCTAACTTCAGCTAGCAGGTGCCTAAAGGGACCTTGGGTTTCTCTTTCCCGAGCAGGGAGGCTGAGGGAGGTGTGGGCTAACTTTGCTCAGAAGGCTCCTGAAGTGGTCTTGGGGGGTGAATTTACCCAGCAGGGTGCCTGAGGGGGTTGTGGGTTAAGTTTTCCCAGCAGGGAGCCTGAGGGGGTTATGGGCTACCATTGCCTAGCTGGGTGCCTGAGGGTTATATGGGATAACTTTGCCAAGCAGGGGTGCTGACGCAGGCTGCCTCAGGGCCCCTGAGTTGGTCTTAGAGGGGTGTCCTTGCCCTGCAGGGAGCCTGAGGGGTGTGGGACCTAACTTCAGGCAGCAGGGTGCCTGAAGGGAGCTTGGGTTTGACTTTGCCCATCGGGGAGGCTGAGGTGGGGTCAGTGGGGTGAATTTGCCCAGCAGGGAGCCTGAGTGGGGTGTGGGCTAACTAAGCTGTGCAGTCTTCCTGCAGTGCCCTTAGGGGGATGCCTTTGCCCAGCAGGGTTCCTGTGAGGGGTTTGTGGCGCTAAATTTACCCAGCAGGGAGCCTGAGGGTTGTGTGGCCTAACTTTGCCTACCAGGGTACCTGAAGGGGACCTGGGTTCTGAGTTCGCACATCAGAGTGGCTGAGGGAGCTGGTGGCTAACTTTGCCCAACAGGGGTCCTAAGGTGGGCTTAGTGTGGTGACTTTGCCCAGGAGGGAGCCTGAATGGTGTGCGGCCTAACTTCAGCCAGCAAGGTGCCTGAAGGGACCTTGGGTTTCTCTTTCCCCAGCAGGGAGGCTGAGGGAGGTGTGGGCTAACTTTGCACAGGAGGTTGCTGAAGTGGTCTTGGGGGATGAATTAACCCAGCAGGGTACCTGAGGGGGTTGTGGGTTAAGTTTTCCCAGCAGGAAGCCTGAGGGGGTTGTGGGCTAACTATGCTGTGCAGTCTTGCTGCAGTGCCCTTAGGGGGATGCCTTTGCCCAGCAGGGTGCCTGTGAGGGGTTTGTTGCGCTAAATTTACCCAGCAGGGAGCCTGAGGGTTATATGGCCTAACTTTGCCTAGCAGAGTACCTGAAGAGGACCTGGGTTCTGACGTTGTGCATCAGGGTGCCTGAGGAGCTGGGGGCTTACTTTGCCCAGCATGGGTCCTGAGGTGGGCATACTGTGGTGACTTTTCCCAGCAGGGAGCCTGATTGGTGTGTGGCCTAACTTCAGCCAACAGGGTGCCTGAAGGGACCTTGGGTTTGACTTTCCCCAGCAGGGAGGCTGAGGGTGGTGTGGGCTAACTTTGCTCAGAAGGCTCCTGAAGTAGTCTTAGGTGGGTGAATTTACCCAGCAGGGTGCCTGAGGGGGTTCTGGGTTAACTTTTCCCAGAAGGGAGGCTGATGGGGTGTGGGCTACCATTGCCTAGCTGGGTGCCTGAGGGTTATGTGGGCTAACTTTGCCAAGCAGGGGTCCTGACCAAGGTTATGGGGTGACTTTGCCCAGCAGGCAGCCTTAGGGTCTGATTGGGAGGCTACCTTTGCCCAGCAGGGCTCCTGAGGTGGGCTTAAGGGGGTAAGTTTGCCCAGCAGGGAGGCGGAGAGGAGTGTATGCTAACTATGCTGTGCAGGGCTTCAGTCCTCTGCTTAGGGGGATGACATTGCCCAGCAGGGAGCCTGAGGTAGATTTGTGGGGCTATATGTCCCCAGCAGAGATCCTGAGGTTTGTGTGGCCTAACTTTGCTTGGCAGTGTTCCTCAAGGGGCTTGGGTTCTGACTTTGCCCACCAGGGCTGCTAAGGGAAGTGTGGGCTAAGTTGGCCGAGAAGGCTCCTGAGGTGGGCTTAGGGGGGTAACTTTGCTCAGCAGGGTGCCGGATGGAGTTGTGAGCTAACTTTACCAAGCAGTGGTCCTGAGGTGGGCTGAGGGGGTGCCTTTGCAGAGCAAGTAACCAGAGTGGGGTGTGGGCTCACTTTGCCTAACAGGCCGTTAGAGAGGCCTTTAGCGTGACTTTGTCCAGCGGAGATGCAGGAGTTTGGGTATGTGGGCTATCTTTGGCCAGCACGGCTGCTGAGCTGGGCTTAGGGGGGTGACTCTCTTCAGCAGCGTGCTTGGTGGAATGCATTGACATTTAATGTGGGACTTTTTTTTACTCTTTTTCTTTTAGAAATGCTAAAGTACTCAATCCCTTTGGTTAAGCCTTACTGCCTGCCAAGGGGCAGGCCGGCACCTTTTTGCAAACCAGATACTAAAACCAAGGCTCTGGCCCTTTTACTGATTAGGGGTGAATCCTCTGAGCCTGAAGGGAGTATAAAAGCTCAAAGGTTTGCATTGTTTCTGGGCCTCTCACCCTCTGGAAGAGTGGAGGGTGACTCAGGACCAGCCCTTGTTAAAAGTCCCCCTGTTTATCAACCCAGATGTTGATGCTTTCCTGGTAACTGTGAATTGTGATTTGGTGTGCTTATATTCTGTATGTGTGTAATTTCTTTGCATTTGCTCTGAAGTTCGGGTTGCTGGCTCTTCCTCCTGAACTAAGTGAATGCTATTTCTATGTTGGAATAAAGTAAGATTGCTAACCCCTTAATATTACGTTTCCCAGTAAAGCAGATCAAAAGAACCTGTGCCGGCCACTCTTGTTACTTGTCTTGTTGGGGCTTCCACCCCACAAGAGTTGCTAGCCTCGTTGTTACAGGGATGATTTGGGAGGCTACGTTTGCCGAGCAGGGGGTCCTGAGTTGTTCTTAGAGGGGTGTCTTTGCCCTGCAGGGAGCCTGAGTGGGGTGTGGGCTATCTTTTCCTAACAGGCTGCCAGGCGGGACTTGGGTGGCAACTTTGTACGGCAGTGAGCTCGGCGGGAATGTGGGCTAACTTTGCTCAGCTTGGGTCCGGAGACCAGCCTGGGGATGATTTTGACCAAAAGGGAGCCTGAGCGGCTTTTGGGCTAACTTTGAATAGCAGGGTTCCTGAGGTGGGCTTAGGAGGGTGACTGTGCCCAGCAGGGAGCCTCTGGGTAGGCTTGGGAGGTTAGGTTTGCCCAGCAGGTGTCCTGAGTTGGGCTTAGGGGGATGACTTTGCCCAGCAGGGAGCCTAAGCAGCTTTGTGGGGCTGCATTTGCCCAGCAGGTAGCCTGAGGGGTGTGTGGCCTAACTTTGCCAAGCAGGGAGCCTGAGTGGGGTGTGGTGGGCTCATTTTGCCTAACAGGCTGCTAGAGAGGGCTTGGGGTGACTTTTTCATGCAGGGATCCTTGGGGGTATTTGGGCTAACTTTGCCAGCAGGGGCCCTGAGGTGGCCTTGGGGGAGTAACTGTCCAACAGGGAGCCTGGGGGGTGTGGGCTACCTTTGCCTAGCAGGGCGCCTGAGCGTGTGTGGGCTAACTTTGCCTAACTGAAGGCCTTAGGTGGGTTCAGGGAGGTGACTTTGCACGGTAGAGAGCCTCTGGGTCGGTTTGGGAGGTTAAATTTGCCCAGCAGGTATCCTGAGGTGTGCTTAGGGGGGGTTACTTTGCCCTGCAGGGAGCCTGAGGGGAATGTGGGATAACTTTGTCTAGCAGGGTACCTGAAGGGGACCTGGGTTCTAAGTTTGTGCATCAGAGTGGCTGAGGAAGCTGGTGGCTGACTTTGCCCAACAGGGGTCCTGAGGTGGGCTTAGTGTGGTAACTTTTCCCAGCAGAGAGCCTGAATGGTGTGTGGCCTAACTTTAGCCAGCAGGGTGCCTGAAGGGACCTTGGGTTTTTCTTTCCCCAGCAGGGAGGCTGAGGGTGGTGTGGGCTAACTTTGCTCAGAAGGCTCCTGAAGTGTTCTTGGGGGGTGAATTTACCCAGCAGGGTGCCTGAGGGGGTTGTGGGTTAAGTTTTTCCAGAAGGGAGCCTGAGGTGGTGTGGGCTACCATTGCCTAGCTGGGTGCCTGAGGGTTGTGTGGGCTAACTTTGCCAAGCAGGGGTCCTGACCAAGGTTATGGGGTGACTTTGCCCAGCAGGCAGCCTTAGGGTCTGATTGGGAGGCTACCTTTGCCCAGCAGGGCTCCTGAGGTGGGCTTGGGGAGATAACTTTGCCCAGCAGGGAGGCTGAGAGGAGTGTGTACTAACTATGCTGTGCAGGGCTTCAGTGCTCTGCTTAGGGGGATAACATTGCCCAGCAGGGAGCCTGAGGTAGGTTTTTGGGGCTATATGTCCCCAGCAGGGATCCTGAGGTTTGTGTGGCCTAACTTCGCTTGGCAGGGTTCCTCAAGGGGCTTGGGTTCTGACTTTGCCCACCAGGGCTGCTGAGGGAAGTGTGGGCTAAGTTGGCCGAGAGAGCTCCTGTAGTGGGCTTAGGGGGCTGACTTTGCCCAGCAGGGTGCCTGATGGAATTGTGGGCTAACTTTACCAAGCAGTGATCCTGAAGTGGGCTGTGCGGGGTGCCTTTGTAGAGCAAGTAACCTGAGTGGGGTTTGGGCTCACTTTGCCTAACAAGCTGTTAGAGAGGCCTTGGGGTTGACTTTGTCCAGCCTGGATGCAGGGGTTTGGGTATGAGGGCTATCCTTGCCCAGCAAGGGTCCTGAGTTGGGCTTAGGGGGGTAACTTTGCCCAACACTGGGCCTGAAGGGATTTGGCTAACATTGCCTGGCAGGGGTTTTCAGGGGCTATGGGCTAACTGTGCCCAGCAGAGGGAATGAGTGGAGTGTGGGCAAGGTTTGGTGGGTGACTTTCCCCAGCAGGGTACCTGAAGGGGTATTGGCATACTTGCCCAAAAGGGGGTTTGAAGAGCTATGGGGTAACTTTGTCTAGCAAGGGGTCCGAGGCTGGTTGAGAGGATGTCTTTGCCCAGCAGATGCCTAAGGGAGATGTCCGCTCAATTTGCACAGCTAGAGTCCTGAGGTGACCTTAGGGGGTGACTTTGCCTAGCAGGGAGCCTGAGGTGGGTGTGGGCTAACTTTACTCATTAAGCATCCTCAGCATCGTTTAGGAGGGTGACTTTGCTAAGCAGAGAGCCTGAGGGGGTGTGGCCTAACTTTTTATATCAGGCACCCTGATAGGGGATGGGGTGTGACTTTGCCCAGCAAGGAGTCTGAGGGAGTTGTATGCTATCTATGCTCAGTACTGGGCCTGAGGAGGCCTTAGGGGAATTTCTTTCCCCATCAGGGAGCTGGAGCGTGTTTTGTGGGGCTTACTTTGCGAAGCAGCGGTTTTGAGGTGGCCTTGGGGGATGACTTTCCCCCACAGGCAGCTTGAGGGGGTGTGGCCTAATTTTGCCCAGCAGAGGTCCTGAGGTGGGCTCAGCAGGGTGAATTTGCACAGCAAAGTACCTGAGGGGGGTGGGGTCTAACTTTATCCAGCAGGGGCTGAGGTATATGAGTTTGCCCAGCAGGGAGCATGATGGGGGCTTGAGCAAACTTTCCTTAGCAGGGGGTGTGAGGGTTGCTTTCAGTGTGACTTTGCCCAGCATGGGACCTGAGCGGGGCTTGGCGATGTCTTAGCCCAACAGGGGTACTGAGGCAGGCTTGAGGAATGACTGTGCCCAGCAGTTGCCTAAGGGGTGGTGTCGGCTACCTTTCACTATCAGGGATCCTGAGGAGAGCTTACGGGGGTGACTTTGCCCAACAGGGTGCCTGTGGAGGGTGTGGGCTAACTTTGCCCAGCAAAGGGCCTGAGGGGGCTTATGGGAGTGACTTTGCCCAGCATGGAGAGTGAGGGGTTATGGACTAACTTTTCCAAACAGGGATCCTGAGGTTGGCTGAGGTGGGTGACTTTGCTCAGCAGGGAGCCTGAAGGTGGTATGGCGGGCTAACTTTGCCCAGCCAGGGTCTGGAGGCAAGCTTAGGGGGGTGCCTTTCCCCAGCGGATGGCCTGAGGTGTTGGTTAACATTGCCCAGCAGGGGGTTTGAGGGGCTATGGGGTAACTTTGTCCAGCATGTGCCCAAGGGGGATGTCCACTAACTTTGCCCAGCCGGGGTCAGGAGGCAACCTTAGGGGGGTGAATTTCCCCAGAAGGGGACCTGATGGGGTTTTGGTTAACATTACCCAGCAGAGGGTTTGAGGGGCTATGGGGTAACATTGTCCAGCATGTGCCCAAGGGAGATGTCCACTAAATTTGCCCAGCAGGGGTCCTGAGTTGAGCATAGAAGGATGACTTTGCCCAGCAGGGAGCCCAAGGGTGTTGCAGGCTAAGTTGCCCCGGCAGGGTTTCTGAGACGGGCTTGGGGGAGTGACTTTTTCTGCAGGGAACCTTGGCAGGTTGCGTTGATAATTAACACAGGACTTTTTTCCTGTTTTCTCATTTAGAAATGCTGAAGTAATCAATGCCTTTGGCCAACCCTTACTTGGTGCAAAGGGTCAGCCCCACACCCTTTTGCTAACTACATGCTAAACTCCAGGCTCAGGCCCTTTTGCTGATTAGGGATGAATCCTTTGAGCCCTGAAGGGAGTCTAAAAGCTCAAAGGTTTGCATTGTGTCTGGGGCTCTCACCCACCTGGAGGAGTAGAGGGTGACTCTGGGTCAGCCTTTGTTAAGGGTCCCCCTGCTTGCTTATCAACCCAGATGTTGATGCTATCCTGGTAACTGTGAATTGTGATTTGGCCTGTTTATATTCTGGATGCTTGTAATTTGTTTCTATTTGCTCTGAAGTTCAAAGTGAATGCTATTTTTATGTTGGAATAAAGTAAGATTGTTAACACCTTAATATTACTTTCCTGTGTAAAGCAGATCAAAAGAACCTGTGCTGGCCACTCTTGTCGCTTGTCTTGTTGGATCTCCCACTCCACAGCAGCTGCTAGGGGAATTGTTGTTACAGGGGGGTTTGGGAGTCTAACTTTGCCCAACAGATGTCATGAGGTGGGCTTGGGGGGTGACTTTTCCAAGCAGGGGGACTGAGGGTGTGTTTGAGGGTCTGACTTTCCCCTGCAGGGGTCCTGAGGTGGGCTGAGGTGTGTGACTTTACCCAGCAGGGAGCATGAGGGGGGTTTGAGCAAACTGTACTTAGCAGGGTGCATGAGGGTTGCTTTGGGGGTGACTTTGCCCAGCACAGGTCCTGAGGCGGGCTTGGGGATGTCTTAGCCCAGCAGGGGTACTGAGGCTTGCTTGGGGCAAGACTATTCCCAGCAGGTGCCTAAGGGGTTGTCAGCTACCTTTGACCATCAGGGGTCCTGATGAGAGCTTGCAGGGTGGTAACTTTACCCAACCCGGTGCCTGAGGGGGGTGTGGGCTAACTTTTCCCAGCAAAGGGCTTGACGGGGCTTTAGGAAGGTGACTTTGTCCAGCAGGGAGCCTGAGGGTGGTGTGGGCTAGCGTTGCCTAGCAGGCAGCCTGAGAGGATTGTGAGGGGCTAACTTTGCCCTGCCGGATTCCAGAGGCAAGCTTAGGTGTGTGCCTTTCCCCATCAGGGGGCCTGAAGGGGTGTTGGCTAATTTTTCCCAGCAGGGCATTTGAGGGGCTATGGGGTAACTTTGCACAGCATGTGCCTAAGGGGGATGTCCGCTAAATTTGCCCAGCTGGGGTCCTGAAGTGAGCTTAGGGGAGTGACTTTGTCCTGCAGGGAGCCTGGCCTGGGTGAGGGCTAACTTTACTCAGCAGATGTCACCAGGGGGCTTTAGAAGGGTGACTTTGCTAAGCAGGGAGCCTCAGGGGATGTGGCCTAACATTTTCTAGCAGGCAGCCTCATGGGCAATGGGGTTGAGTGTACCCACCAGGGAGCCTGAAGGAGTTGTGTTCTACCTTTGCCCTGTAATGGGCCTGAGGGGGCCTTAAGCGAATTTCTTTCCGCATCAGGGAGCAGGTGGGTGTTTGGGGGGCTCTCTTTGCCCAGCAGGGGTCCTGAGGTGGGCTTGGGGGATGACTTTTCTCAGTAGGGTGCCTGAGGGTGTGTGGGCTAACTTTGCCCAGCAAGGGTCCTGAGGGTGGTATGGGCTAACTTTGCCCAACAGGGACCATGTGGGGTTGTGGGTTAACTTTACCCAGCAGTGGTCCTGAAGTTTGCTTTTAGGGGTGACTTTGTCCAGCAAGGAGCCTGAGGGAATTTTGGGGGGCTAACTTTGTCCAGCAGGCATCTCAACAGGGCATGGGTTAACTTTGCCCAGAAGGGATCTTGAGACGGGTTTTGAGGATGACTTTCCCCAGCATGGGTCCTGAGGTGTGCTTAGTGGTGTAACGTTACCCAGCAGGGAGCCCGACGTGTGCTTAGGGGGGTGACTATGCCCCGAAGGGGGCCTTGCTCCTCACCTGTGCCTAACCCTTCATTTTTGTGATCCTCATCAATGCTAGTGCCTTCCTCATGTGGATTATCTCTAGTCTGCCATTTTTCCAGTTATTTGCCTGTGGTCTCCCCTGTTAGACTCTAAGCTTCCTGAGGACAGACACTGTTTTTGCCTTTCTTTGTATCCTCAGGACACGTAGCACAGAGCCTGGCACTTTTGTTTGTTCAATTTTGTCTGACTCTTGTTGACCCCCTGGACCATAGCATGCCATTGGTGTCCATGGGTTTTTCTTGGCAAAGATACTGGGGTGCTTTGCTATTTCCTTCTCCAGTGGATTAAGTGACTTGCCCAAGGTCACACAGGTAGTAAGTGTCTGAGGCTGGGATTTGAACTCAGGTCTTCCTGACTCTATCCACTGAGCCATCTAGCTGTCTCTGCCTGGCACAGGCACCAAATAAAAGGATTATTGACTTGAAAACATCTTTTTTACTTCAAACCTAGGGACCATGGCAGTTTTCATCTGGCTGGGACTGAGTGGTTACTGGTAACATTGCAGGGCTGGAGAACAGAACTAGCTATCTCTCCACTTTTTTCTGTAAAAACCCTGCTCCTTTAGTCCTATTTCACTTATTAATGTTGCTTAATTTGGGTAGGGGGTTGAGGGGAGTACTTGAGGCCTGTAATTTCAACAGTTCAGGAAACTCCAGGTGTGAAATCTCCCTTCAGTGGGGCAGATGAACAACTGCCCTTGTCAGGTGAGTTGTCTGGAGCATGGAAGGGACTGGGCCAGGATCACACAGCCAATATATATCACAGGTAGGTTTTGAAACCAGGTTGTCCCCATGCCAGCCCTCTCTCCACTAAGTCAGGCTGCTTCTCAACTATTTTAATAAAGAATTCCAATTTTATTTATTTTAGGGGGAAGGGGCTAGAGGGTAAGAAAGTGTCCAAAAGTTCAGGTTTCCAGATATTTGGCTGGTCTGCCTGTTTTTAGCCTTTGGCCCTCAGGTGATTGACCTGCTGGCAGCTTCCCTAAGTGCAGGCTAAGCACCTGAGCAGAAGCAGTCTCCTCAGCTCTAAGCCTGAGAAAGCGGATGGAAACTTAGAAGTGGTGGATGCTGCCCTCCAACCAAGCGGGGCAGTGTGGTGCAGGGAGGAGACTGTTTAATCAATCAGAAACATTTATTAAACTTCCCCTCTGTGCCCTAACCCAGTGGTTACAGGCCATAGCAACTGGGAAGCTTCCCTTGGCAGCAGATATCCTCCTCCCCCATTGGCCTTGCCCAGGAGTACTGCATAATGCCAAGCATTGTGACGGGCCCTAGCAACCAGGGTGGGGCTTTGGCAACCAGGGGCTTTATATGCTGAGGCAGGGGCCCCCCTCTCTCCATTCGGTTTCTCCCTCTGACATGAGCACCACCTATGCCAGTCAGCTCTCCCTCGGTAGCTGGCTCTGAGATCACGGCAGCGAAGCTTCACTCACCGAGACCACTTCAGCCTCACCTCTGCTTGTGTCTCCGTTCGCTCCATTCTCGTCACTTCCACCTCTGGGTCTGGCTCTGACCCTGGTTCCATATTTTTCACTTCCACCTGTGGCTCTGGCTCTGACCCTGGTTCCATATTTTTCGCTTCCACCTCTGGCTCTGGCTCTGGCCCTGGCTCCATATTTTTGCCTTCCACCTCTGGCTCTGGCCCTGGCTCCATTTCTTTCGCTCCCACCGGCTTCTGTTCCACCTCTGGCTCTGGTTCCACCGGCTTCTCTTCCACCTCCGGCTGCGGCTCCACCAGTTTCTCTCCCACCTTCCCCTCCATCGTCACCATGGCTTCCTCAATTTTCTCTTCAATCTTCACCTCGATCTCCGCCCTAGTGTTCGCCTGCGTCTTAACCACCCTCTTCCCCTCCCAGCTTCCCCTCCTTCTCCTCCTCCTCTTTGTCTTCCTGCTCCTGCTGCTCCTCTCCCTGCCTGCCAGCGCCCGCTCTCCTTCCGTCCTGGGCAGCCGCTGCGTCTCCTCCACCACCAACTCGTCGTCCCAGTCCACCGCCTCCTCCTCCTCCTCCTCCTCCTCCTGCTGCTCCTTGCTGTTGCCATGCTCGTCCTCCTCCTCGTCGTCGTCCTTGGACACTTTCGCCTCTCCTCCCCTTCCTCGGCACTCCAGGCCTCCTCCCCTTCCTCGTGGCATTCCTCGTCCTCCTCATGTTCCTCATTGCCCTCGCCGTACCGCTCCCGCTCCCGCTCCTGCTCCTCCCCGCCTGCCACCAACTGCTCGTCACCACCATCGGGTCCAGGCACCTGCTGCTGCTCCTGGTCATGTTCCTCTTCCCCACCCTCACCGCCGCAGCGCCCTGAATAAAGACTATGACGTCATCATCCTTGGCACAGGCCTGAAGGAGTGCGTGCTGGGCAGCCTCCTGGCCTCGCTGGGGAAGAAGGTGCTCCACGTGGACCGCAGCGCCCGGCACGGCGGGGAGAGCGCCTCGCTGAGCCCGCTGGACATCGCCTACCGCTACTTCGACGTGCCCGGCTCGCCTCCTGCCACCATGGGCTGCGGGCACGCCTGGAAGCTGGACCTGCTGCCCAAGTTCTTGATGGCCGGCGGGCAGCTAATGAAGATCCTGACCCGCCTGGACGCGCTGCGCTTCCTGGACCTGCGCGTGGTGGACGCCAGCTTCCTGTACAAGAGCGGCAGGATTCACAAAGTGCCCGCGACGGAGAGCGAGGTCCTGACCTCCGGGCTGATGGGCCTCTTCGAGAAGCGCCGCTTCCGCAAGTTCTTTCTGTACGCCCTGAACTTCGACCAGCAGGACCCCCGCACACACGAGGGCGTGGATCCCCTGAAGACCACCGTTAGAGATCTCTTTGGGGTTTTCGACTTCGGTCACGATATCAGGGCGTTTGCTGGACACGTCCTGGCCTTGAGTCGTACCAACAGTTATCTGGACCACCCCTGCCTCGAGACCCTGGCGAAGATCCAGCTCTACGCCTTGTCCCTGGCCAAGAACGGAAGGAGCCCCTACCTCTACCCCCGCTGGGGAATCGGAGAGCTGGCGCAGGCCTTCGGCCGCCTGACCGCCAGCCGAGGGGGTGTTTTCTTAATGAACACACCGGTGGACGACATACTGGTCAGGGACGGCCGGGTGGTGGGCATCAGGTCCAAGAGCCAGATCACCGGGTGCAGCCAGCTGATTTGCGATCCCAGCTACGCGCCGGGCCTCGTGCGCCGGGTCGGCCAGGTCATCAGAGCCATCTGCATCCTTGGGCACCCCGTGAGAAACACCGACGGGGCCGGCTCGGGACTCGTCATCATCCCCTGCACCCAGACAAACCGCAGATCGGACATCTATGTCTTCCTGGCTTCATCCATGCACGACGTGGCCCCGCAGGGCAAATACATCGCCATTGTGAGCACAGCCGTGGAGAGTACAGATCCCGAAAGAGAAATCCAACCAGCTCTGGAGCTCCTGGAGCCCATCGAGCAAAAATTCTTTTTCCTGAGTGACCTCCACATGCCCAATGAGCCGGGGACTAAGAGCCAGATCTTTGTGACGACCAGCTACGATGCTACCGCCAACTTTGAGAGTGCCTGCCATGACATCAAGGAGATCTATAGGAAGGTGACGGGATCGAAACTGAATCTGGACTAAAACACTCTAGACCATCTTATGGGGGAGAACATCACAAACGTGCTACATTCGAATGTAGGAGAAATTTGGATACCTGAGAAATAAAACAACTCCCCCTGGGAAACATCCTGGAAATGTGTGGTGTCAAATGTTATTTTCTTTCTGAGGCTGGAGTGAACGCTCCCCACTCACAGCTTCCCCCCCCCCTTAGAATAGATAGCTAGTGCCAACTCTGCCCTGAAATGTGTGAAGTCCGTTTTACGACTTCTACTTGTTGAACGCACATCTGCAGTGCAAGGAAACTTTCCTTATGCTCTGTTCTTTTATATAATGACAAGAGCAAGCACTGGGACTTGGGAGTATGGAAGACCATGAGTTTAATTCCTACTCTGGTTCATGCAACCTTTCCTGCTCTGTGTTATCTGTATGAGTGTAACAGTATTTGCAGCACACTTCCTAGATTCCAATTTCAAATGATATTTGCAAGCATATTTTAAAGTGCTAAAGTCACAGCTATTAGAGACTTCAATCCAACCCTTTTCTACTAAAGAGTCCTGGAACTCAAATTCCCTAGGAGTCAAGGGAACCTGATGCCCCCCATGACCTGTACCTAATCAGTAGCCAGGCACCATGTCAATCTTTGCAAATACGTCCTTGGTTCTCATGGCAACCTGCCAGGTAGGTGCTATTTGTCATCTCCATTTTACAGTTGAGGCAAACACTTTGAATCACTTGCCCAAGGTCACATAGTTACTAAGTGTCTAAGGCTGGATTCGTACTCAGATCT
>NC_050582.1:33384323-33541823 GCF_011100635.1 Trichosurus vulpecula
ACGTTCATGGCTCCGGCAGGCTATTCAAATTCTGCTCCATTGGGCAGGCGTGGGTACCTGGTGGCTTCTAAGATACGTGTGGAAACATCCTGTTAAGACCCTTCTCAGACTATGTAATTGGGGTTACTATGTTATGGTTGTATTAGTCCAGAAGGATGCCTACAACATTATTCTGAGGGCCATTCAATACCAAGTACTTTTTACTTTGGCTATGGCTTGCCTCGACTGGTTCGAGGCCCTGGTCCGCAAGGAGATTGTAAAGGTCCTCTGGTTCCTTCTCCGTGTCAAGTCGCACTGGGCCCTCAAATACTCAGTGGAAGCTTGCTGCATCTCCGCTCTCCCTTCTGGTGGTATCCCTCTGTGCCGGCGTTTCCCGGGGCCAGAGTCAGCCAGGTCGGCCAGGGTCTTTCAGAGGTTCAACTCCCTGTTGGTGTACTTAAACCTGGAGAAGAAAACCAGACACTGCCATGTGGGGGCCTCGGGAGTGTTCTTGAATAACAGCTATTACCGCCGGATTGAGGAGGAGAAGCGTGAGCCACAGTCCTCCGGTCGTGACCTGATCCGTGAGATTAAGATGACCGTCGTAACATTCTTCTTACTCTATCTCTACGAAACCTTCCCCTTCATCAAAACCAGATAACATGACCAAGTGAGCAACAACTCAGTGGACCCCCGCGGTCTGTCAGTGAAGTTTCAAACCCTGAGCATTTGCTGGATCAGTGAACTTTGAAACCATGTCTTGCTCTTATAATTAATCTTAGCAAATAAAAACGATGCTAAGGAAATGCAGTGTGGTTCCTCTTTTCTTAAGAAAGAATTATCAGAATGACAAAGGCCCAGTTTCCATAGTATAAGGATTCGTTACTTTTACTCTCTTGGGGGTGGGTGCTACTTCTTGCCTCCCTTCCCTATACATAACCTGCTTGTACAAGGTCAGTGACAATTACTCAATAATACACTATTTACCTTGGGCTTTCTTACATTCAAGCCAACTAGTCTGGGGCCACTTCTTTTTTTTTTTAAGTAAAGAAAATTTTCCAATTAATAAGCATTTATTATCTTACCTTCCTGCCTTCATTCACTGGGGGGGGGGGGGTGGAGAAAAAAAATGGTGAATATGCATAGTCAAGCAAAAGAGGTCCCCGCATTGTCCCTGTCTGTGTGCGTCTCATTCTGTATCTTGAGTCCATCATCTCTCTGTCAGGAAGGAGATAGCATTCTTCATCATCGGTCCTCTGAATGATCATTGTATCATCTCTATCCCTGTATCCAGTTGACTTTCCCATCCTATCTGCCATGGGGTGACACAGGGGTATAAGGAGGATATGGGCTAGTCTGATGCAGACAGAGGGAACACCAAGTACTTTCTAGGTATTTGGGTAGAGAGTCAGGAGAAGAGAAAGGGGGAGCCTTCAAAGGGAGGCTGATGACCCAGGTTACTGCTGACTAATCATGTAGCTGATAGGCCTAACAAAGAGAAAAGGCAAAGAGCCCCGCAATTAAGAGAGAGGGAAATGTTGACCTATTTTTTTCCCTGGGTTTCAGGAATCAACCTGTACAATCTGACTATGGATCAATTAATCTCCTTGTGGACTTTGCCACTAACAATCCTGACCTCATTTTCTATTGTTTGCTTCACTGAATTAATTTGGAGTCTAATTCTGTTGATTTAATAACACAAATCCATGAGAAGTTTAAAAGTGACAGTTACACAGTCAGTTAAAAGTCCCTGCCGCAAAAGCTTACATTGTTAGCTTTTTGTAAACTGAGCTAATTTGGAGGGAAGGTACAGCTGAAAGCTATGCAGTCAGTGATGAAGTAGCATGCCCATAGCACTGAACACTTTCATTTGACTCCGCCAAGGTAAATGGGCAGAATACAACATTATGAGACTACATGCTGTGTGATATATTTATAGTGACCAAGCTTGCACTGGAGAAGAACTGATTAATGCACGTTCCCCCCGCAACTTTGCAGAGCTGGGGGCCTATGGGTATAGCATATGGTATATACACTGCCAGACATGGCTCATGAAGGTTGGTTTTGCAGGACTTTCTCTTCTTCTTTCTCTTTTTTATCATTGTTACAAAGGATGGCTTTCTGGAGGAGGACGGGGATCTATCCAGAAATGAATGTGATGTAAATATCCAATGTATTGGGAGGATCCCTTTAATAAGTAAGCCCAGCCCCTCCAGATTTGACCCTGTCTGCTTCTGGCGGACCATTTCACAGCATCTCTTGTCATCAGTTCTTCTGATGACAGTCCTGGCAGCCATATTGGAGGCCTTAGTGATGAGTTACAGTATGGCCTTAAGCTGTCCCCTGAGAAGCTGACAGAGAATGTCTGTACATGTTTTGTTTGTCTGTGTGTGTGGCAGGGGAGTGGGAGATGAGGACAGGTGCTGCTAAAGGCCAGTTTTCCCTATACCAGGGTAGCTAGTTGAGTCCACACTCCATGTGGGAAGCCCTGGTCACTCCTTACTCCTTGGCCCCATTATGTTAGATAGAGAAGGACTCCACTCTTTATCCACAGCCCTGGGCTGCGGCTTAGAAGGGACACAGAGAAGCCAAAGGGCATCCAGAAGAATGAGGGACCAGTGTGGTGAGGGGACTACACACCATGCCTTACAGTATCTGTTGGAAGGAATTTGCAATTCTTAGAATGAGAGTAGGAACATGATAACTGTCTTCAAGTGTTTACAAATGTGGTGGGTGTGGAAAGGGTGGGGTGAGACTTGTTTGGTTGGCCCCAGAGTGTAGAATGAAGAGTGATCTCCCAATGGAGAACAGCTAAATAAATTGTGGCTGATGAATGTGATGGAATAAATTTGTGCCATAAGAAACAGTGATGAGAGGCAGCCTAGTGTAGTTGTCTGTCCTCAAAGCCAGAAAGAACTGGGTTCGTTCAAGTGCTGCCTCTGATATATACTGGCTGGTCGCTTAACCTCTCAGTGCTCTAGGCCACAGGGGGAAAGCTGTAGAATCTGTCTGGGGTTTTATTTAAACCAGTTAGGGAAAACAAAACAAGTTTGTGGCCCAGAGTAGAATGTGCTGGTCCAGAGGTCATGGGGATCCCCCTCACTGCTAAGTCCTCAAGAGAAGGCTGCAGTTCCACTTGTCTCTGAGGTTGCAGGGAATTCTTGTGAGATACCGTTTAGGCCAAGTGGCTTCTATGAGGCTTTCCAACTGTGACAGGTGAAATCTTAGGGCTTATTTCTGCACAGGATAATAATTTTGTCCATATCTAATCATGTCCAAATTTAAAATGAAATAAACACTAGGAACTAATCGCACAGGCACGTGGAGCTACCAAATTACATTCATTAAGGCATTGTTCAATTATAGAGCATAATCCCCTGGTGACCCTAGGAAAATGAAAATGAAGGTAACAACTGAGTGGATGGAACACCCCAGAAAGCTGCATTCTGACTTTAG
This sequence comes from Trichosurus vulpecula, assembly GCF_011100635.1. Classification (NCBI taxonomy): domain Eukaryota; kingdom Metazoa; phylum Chordata; class Mammalia; order Diprotodontia; family Phalangeridae; genus Trichosurus; species Trichosurus vulpecula. Next base: position 33,387,759 of record NC_050582.1, read on the forward strand.
AAAGAGTTCCCTGGTATTAAAGGGAATCTAGATGTGGGGAAGGCCTATTTCAAGGATAATTACGCTTTGATGAAAAGAAACAGAATTCACCTTGATCAGAATCATGTCAGCAATTATCCCCCATAACCCCGAGTAATAGTCCTTTTGGCTTTACGATGATACATTTTCAAGTTCTGGAATAACTATATACTAACAAACTGAGCTTTCCATTTACCTTTCCCTTAAAGGGGGACAAAATCCCCCGCTAGAGCATTAGCTTTCTTTCACAACAGTTACTCTTTGTGTTTTCAGGTACTTAGCCTCCAGAGCCAAAAGCCCCATTCGTTAACCCTCCCGGTCACGCAGTTGTCGCAATGGAGAATGGCTAAATAAATTGTCATTTATGAAAATGATGGAAGAAAGTTTATTCTAGAAGAAAAAATGAGGAGAGGCAGCCTAGTGTAGTGGGCGGAGAGCTATCCTGAAAACCAGGAGAACTTGGGTTCAAATACTGCCTCTGATATCTGCTGGCTGAATGACCCTGGGCAAGCACCTTGCCCTCTTGGCACTCTACACCAGAGGCGTCAAACAACCAAAAACAATTAAAATGTAATTGGGAAATATTGAACAAGATATTCTCTTACTATTTTTTGAAAAATTAATTTCAATTCCAAATTCTCTACTTCTCCTAGGCCCTCCCCACCCATTTCTTTTTGAGTTTGACACGACTGCTCTAGGCAACTTTGTAACACGAGGAATTGTAGAGAAGGTAGCAACTTGAATCAGCAAAGTCACCCCCTCAGCCCACCTCAGGACCCCAGCTGGGCAAAGTTAGCCCCACAAACCCCCCTCAGGCATCCGGCTGAGCAAAGTCATAACCCTAAGCCCACCTCAGCACCCCTGCACGGCATAGTTAGCCCACACTCCCATCAGGCTACCTGCTGGGCAAAGTTACCCCTCTAAGGCCAATTCAGGACCCTGGCTGGGCAAAGTCACCCCCCTCATCCCACCTCAGGGCCACTGCTAGGCAAAGTTAGCCCACACCACCCTCAGGCCCCGTGCTAGGCAAATATAGCCCATACTGCCTCAGGCTCCCTGTTGGGCAAAGTCACCCCCTAAGCCCACCTTAGGACCCGTGGTGGGCAAAGTTAGCCCTGAAAATCTCCCTCAGGCTCCCTGCTGAGCAAAGCCATCCCACTAAGGCCACCTCAGGACCCCTGTCCGGCATAGTTAGCCAAAACCCCGCAGCACCCGCTGTAGGGCAAAGTGAACCCCCTAAGCCCACCTCAGGGCCCCTGCTAGGCAAAGTTAGCCCACTGAAACCTCAGGCCACCTGCTAGGCAAAGGTAGCCCACACCCCTTCAGGCCCCCTGCTGGGCAAAGTCATCCACAAATCCACCTCAGGACTCCTGCTAGGAAAGCTTAAACCCCTCAAAACCCTTCAAAGTGTCTTATCAACCATCTTCGAATTGTTGTGCAACAGAATTATGATCCCTCTTAAAACAAACAAAGAAACAAACAGCTCAGTGGAAAGGGAAGACTCCCCATTTGTCAACAGGGGAGGGATACAAGGGACAGAAAGATGGCATTAAAATGCCAACTCCTCTAGCCTCGCCCCATTTAGTGCTACCAAGTAGAGTTTCTGGGTCTCATTCATGCAGGGAAACATTCTTGAATCACAGGACCCTGGATTTGGAGCTGCAAAGGATGTCAAAAGTCATTCAGCACAATCCCCTCATTTTACAGATGAGAAAGCTATATTAGGAAGGCAGAATTTATGATTACAAAGAGAATCTCATATGTGCCTAAAAGGTCCGGAACCGCAGGATATAAGGAATTCTCTAGGCAGAAGGCAGGAGAACTAAAGCATGTATTTACACTCCACAGTAACAATCCCACAAACCAGCATCCCCATTTTGATATTTTCATCAAAAGCTTCCAGGCCCAATAAGTCCTCCTCACAAGAGTAACTAGGAGGCCACAGAGAAGCGAGATGGTATAAGGCAAAATCGTATACATGCTTCCCCTCTATGGTAAGAAGATTACCCACTAGCCTCTAGTCAGCTCTGCTACCGGCAGCTCAGCTTCGTCTGTAGGCGTCTCTGGCTCCAACCGGAAAAGGAAAGGAGGATCTTCAAGCTGTCCTCTCCCCTCTTATAGAGTTTTTGACATCATCAAGCGCCGCCTGAACGACCAGGGCCGATTGGTTCTTGACTTGGCCCCTCCCCCAGCATAGACCACGTTAACACACCTCCCCTCAGCCAGCGCCACGACTCATCACACAGGAAGCTCTGGTCCTGCCCCGGAAGAGCAAGCCCCAGCGTCCAGGGAAGCTCAACGAGGCAAGCTGAGTCATTCAAAGAAAACAAAGTCCATTCTGGCTACACTCCACCCCTCACAATGTTCTAGGATGCACAATCCAATCATAATTCAAATTAAATTATATATCCCAGAACGTTGTGATCCAATTATGCAGGAAACTAAAACATATCATTCACAATAAAGCAAAACATATCATTCAGTGACATTCCCAAATATTGGTTTACGATTCAAATGTGATCCACCCCTAGATCCCAGCCAGATAATCTCTTCAATCAATCATCCCAAAATAATTATTAATAATGTAAATGTCCACCCCTAGATCTTTGTATCCATTACATAGGATCAATAATATCATAACAATAAAACAATATAGCAAGGATAACACAAAATAAGTACACAGAACACTATCATCATTCCCCCCCTCAAACAATTGGGGCTCAAAATCTTGGGGTAATGGGTGAAGGTCTCATTTTCCATAGCTTCTTCTTGCTGAAATTGGATGTAGAGGTGTCCCTGCCCCAAAGAGTCCCATTCCAGAGTTCAGTTCTTTAGCCAGCTGGCAGGAATTCCAAGAATACTATGTACTTAGGCAGTCACCGGAAACTGCAGGGTGCTTAAACCTGCAGGAGACAGAACTAGCGACAAGGTTAACTAAAACAGAAAACAAAAAGAGTAGGCAAGTATGGGCTATTATCCTTTAAATAAAATCATCTCCAGTTTAGTTGAAATTTCAGTTATGCAGAGATCCAATATGAGAGCCAAACTCAGATGGGAAATGTTTCTTTTTAAACGGAACACAATGAGGAAACTAAGCCAAGAAGATCCCACCCTAGATGGAGACCAGGATTGTCCTCCCAGCCTTTCCCCAGATGTACAAGGGAAACCAGGAGGATCCCATCCTAGATAGACTAGGATTGTCCTCCCAGACTTTCCCCAGATGTACAAGCTTTCATCCGTTAATCACACAAAGTCACCTTCCCTCTGAGTGGCTTGTGTCAATTACCAGCATCAGCCATACTTGTGGGGTCCGTGAATCTAATATTATAGCCCTATTCACGGTAAAATATATGGTTCAGGGGTACGATTTGGTAATTATCTTCCCCTGAATAGACAACTGTTACAGTGTTGTTCTTCCCATGGGCTATGACTTCTGTAGCCTTTGGAATATCATCTGGCTTCTGTTTTACCCATACCTTAGCTCCCAACTTTATTCTATCAATGGAGCAAGCCCCTTTTGCCCCTCTAGTAGTTATTCTGGGAGGAGGGTCAGTTTTCACAAAGGGTATTTTTTCACAGGGGATAATAATCACTTGAACTATCCTATCATTTCTACCAAATTGTACAGGTTTTTCACCCAAATTCTGGAGTGTCACAACAATTTCTTTTTGATAATTCGAATCTATCACTCCAGCCAATACATGTACTCCTTGAGCTGCTAATCCTGGTTTAGGTAATATCCGTCCAAAATGATTCTTGGGGATTCTCATACATACTCCAGTAGGGGTTTTTCTTATCTCTTTCCTATTCAACCTAAAATTCTCTATACAATGTAAATCATATCCTGCTGAACCAGGTGTTCCTGGACATGGTAGGGGGACATCTTCCCTCACAGTCCAAAATTCAATATTTTGGATCTCACGTGTTTGCTGTTCTCTAATCTGCAAATTTGGGGTCATCATTCTGGCTAGAGGTGTACTCCCCCCTAAGGGCCTATTGTTCAAATTACGTAAGGCAATAGACAAATTATCCTTCCAATGTAGATATGAATTATTAGAGCTTAATTTTCTCAGCTGTTATTTCAACAATCCATTCATTCTTTCAATCAGCCCAGATGCTTGTGGGTAATATGGAATATGATATATCCATTCTATATTATTCAACACACAATATCTTTTCACTTCTTTGCCCTTGAAATGTGACCCATTGTCACTTTGAATCTGCATTGGGGTTCCATAGTATAAACTTACAATATCTAGGGTTTTACAGGTGTTTTTCTGAGTTGCATCCTTATAAGGACAAGCCACTAGGACACCTGAATAGGTGTCAACACACGTACATACATATTTACATCCTTTATCCTGGGGTAGTGGGCCAAAATAATCTATCTGCCAAATTTGGGCTGGAACTTTTCCCCTTGCTATTTCTCCAGTTACTATCCTAGGAAGAGTTCGTTCTTTTTCTAATTGGCATATACAACACCCCTCTGTTATTTGTTTTAACAACGCATGAGAGATACTGATACCTCGATCCTGTGCCCATCGGTGGGTGGCCTGGACCCCTAAATGGCCGGAGGTCTGGTGGACCCATCTCGCTAAGGCTAAGTCATCAGTTGGAGTTGGAGTAGGGACAATACATTCAGTGGCAATCTTTGCTAGTCGATCCGCGTGTGCATTGTACTCACGCTCTGGTGTGGTCAGGGTCGCGTGAGCATCAACATGAAAAACTGACAAATCCGTAACCAAAGACATGTCCCATATAGTTTCCCATAACTCTTTACCCCAAACTTGTTTGCCATGAATCTCCCAATTCTGATTCCTCCATATAGGCATCCAAGTAGCTAATCCATTAGCTACCGCCCATGAATCAGTAAATATATGACACTGTCCTCCCTTCTCCATTCTGATGGCCTGATGTACTGCCATCAGTTCAGCATATTGGCTACTTCCCCCTATCCCAGAACTTTCCAGAGTTCGCCTAGTACAGGGGTTATAGGCTACTGCTTTCCAATGTCTCTTCTGTCCTAAATATTTTGCTGTCCTGTCAGTAAACCAAGCGTGTTTCTTCTGTTCTACACTTAGTCCATCATACCCATTATTCCATTTCACTAAGGATGGCACCATCTGTTGCTTAGATTCAATGGGTTTTTCATTTCTGTCAGTGCCAATGTTCGCCACCGATTCATGTAAAGCAGAAACTCCACTTTTGCCTGCTCTGGACCTATTCTGAATATACCACTTCCATTTGATTATGCTCCCCTCTTGTGCATGTCCAATTCTGTGAGAAGCTGGGGTACTCATTACCCAAGTCATAATTGGAATTCCAGGCCTTAATATCACTTCATGGCCCAGGGTTAGTTGCTCAGTTTCTACTAAAGCCCAGTATGCAGCTAAGAGCTGCTTCTCAAAAGGTGTATACTGCACTCCAGATGAGGGCAGTTTCCTTGACCAAAAGCCTAAAGGTACACTTCGGCTCTGTTGTTTTTGCCACAGACTCCAATTTGCATAGTCATCTTGTACAGTCACTTGTAACTCCACTGGCCCATTTTGCATAGGCCATAAGTCCAGAGCTAATTGTATAGCAGCCTTTGCTTCCTCAAAAGCTCTACTTTGTTCAAGGCCCCAGTCGAATTCATATTTCTTTCTGGTGACTTTATACAAGGGTTTTAAAATCTGTCCCAAATGTGGGATGTGGTGTCTCCAATAACCAAATAGCCCTATGAACTTTTGGGCCTCTTTCTTATTAGTAGGGGTGGGAAAATCCTGAATTTTTTGTCGAGCTTGTGGGAGAATTTCTCGCAGTCCTCTATTCCACTGTATCCCCAAGAATTTTACAGTTTGAGCTGGCCCCTGAACCTTTGCGGGGTTGATTTCCCATCCTTTGCTTTTCATATGGTCAGTTAATAATGCTAAACTCTCCTCCACTTCTTTTATATTCTTTCCCTGTATCATGATATCATCTATGTAATGTGTAAGCTGTACACCAGGTAGCTTTAATTCATCCAAATGCTCAGCTACAATCCTGTGGCAAATAGTTGGGCTATGAATATATCCTTGTGGCAGGCGTGTAAATGTATACTGTCGGCCTTGCCAAGTAAAAGCAAACTGGTTCCATTGCTTGGGGTCTATTGGGATCGTAAAGAAGGCATTGGCCAAATCAATAACTGCATACCAAGTCCCTTCATGTTTTTGTATTCTCTCTGTTAAAGTAACCGTGTCTGGAACAGCAGCATACAAGGGAGGACTCACTTTGTTCAGCTGTCTATAATCTACTGTCATCCTCCATGTCCCATCTGACTTTCGGACTGGCCAGACAGGGTTGTTCCATTGAGTAGTTGTAGGGACTAACACTCCTGCCTCAACACATTCTCTTATAGTGTTGGCAATTTCATCTTGCCCACCTGGCACACGATATTGCCTCAAAGTAATTACTTCAGAAGGTTCGGGCAAAGTGATTGGATCCATCTTGATTTTCCCCACTAAGACTGCATTAATGCCTATTTTCCTCACAGCAAATTGGTATTTCCCTTCAGGTAAATTTAAGGTCATACCCTTCAAAATGTCTATTCCAATGATGTATTCAGGAATAGGCACAATAACCACACTATATTCTTTCTTGGGCAACTGTCCAATTTTCATCATCAATTTAACTTGTCTGGCTGATATTTCAGTCCCTCCTAGTCCTGTGATGGTAATAGGAGTTCCATGGCTGAATTTGTCTGGATTCCCATAGATAAGGGTGGCCTCGGCCCCAGTATCTATTAATGCCCTAGTTACTGTACTTGACCCATTTTTCCAATATATGGTCAAGTTAATGTGAGGTCTGCAATCCAGCTTACGTATTTCCTTAATTTGGGCTGGGGCCTGGCCTGTTTCCTAGTATTCCCTAGCATGTGATTCACTTGGGTATGAAGGTTCAACATCTGTAGCATTTGCAGGAGCAGTTCTTATTTCCCTATCTCTCCTGTTATCGAGTCCTTTATCTCGGTACATCCTGTACAATTCATTGGTTGGAATGCCATCTATCATTTCAAAACCCACCCCTGCTCTCAATAGAGCACTGAACATTTCTTTTCTTGTCACTCCATTTTGGCGCCAAGTTTGCTGGCTGTTCACCCTTCTCTCTCGAGGAGATCTGTCCCTTCCCCAGTCTCCTAAGTCATGTAACTGTAAAATCTTATTTATCACCTCTGTAAGATGGCTCCCTACTTCCCCAAGTAACAGATTCAAAATTAGTTGTTTATAAGCAGGGGGAGCTGTCCTAATTATTAAATTCCTATGAGGGATTCCTATGGGATCATTGTAATATTTGTCTGCAGTTCCTGTCATAATAGCAGTCTTCATTACCTCCTCCTTTAGTCTCATGATACAATCTTTAAGTGAATACCAGGGTCTGTGCTCAGTGGGCCACATAGAATCATTAGTATATCTCTTATTGCATCCCGCAGCAGCTAATGCCAAAAGAGTAGTCCCGCTAGCATCATCTCCTCGCTGATGATGTTCCCTAAAAGCTTGCTGAACTAGATGATCGTGGCTGATACCTATGAATCTCATACAGTCCCTCTTATCTACTAATATTCCACCGGCCCCTTGATCACTGAGCCTTACCATCCAAGATATTAATGGTTCTCCTACTCTTTGGCTGAATCTACTCAAAATATCTGTGACCTCTTGTGGTGAGAAATCTTCCTGAAATTCCCTTGTAACTAAATTGCCACCTCTGGTTTCTGTCCTCCTCCTCTCTACGGGACGAACGCTTGTCTGAGTATTTAACCATCTCCCATTCTCTGTGCGAGGGATGTCCTGAACCCTAGTAGCGTTTTCTGTCTCAGCCCCTAACACTGTCTCATTTTCCCCCCACTCGTTTCCCTGCCACCATGGCAAGGACAAAGCAGGCAGTCAGGCTTGGTCTGGGCTGAGTTGGGATGCACTCTTGGCTTATTTGGCCTCCTGTTGCTCCTAGCCACATTAATAGAAAAGTTCTCATCTGAGTCAGTGGGTTCTTGAGCAGCAATTTGTTCTCCTGCTATCTGAGATTCCCGTTCTTGCTGTGGGGTAGGAGTGCCCCCATCTCTTTCACTTAATCTCAATCTTTCATATACTAGCCGGTAGGCTGATAACACTATCCAGCTTTGCCTAGATAGTGATGCCCCTGACTGAATCCCAACCTCTTGTAAACACCTTTCCAAATCCTTAGGATCTCCTCTCCGTAGCCTTGGTTCCCAGTTTTCACAGGGTCCGGCTTTTTTAGCCAATTCCTTTGCTAAGGAGGAATAAAAAGGATCCTCCCACCCTGGGATATTCATCTCTTCCTCTGAAGTTCTTCTGCTTCTGAACAGAGATCTTATATCTAGCGATCCCATCCACCTAGTCGCCAAATATATTAGGAAGGCAGAATTTATGATTTCAGAGAGAATCTCATATGTGCCTAAAAGGTCCGGAACCGCAGAATATAAGGAATTCTCTAGGCAGAAGGCAGGAGAACTAAAGCATGTATTTACACTCCACAGTAACAATCCCACAAACCAGCGTCCCCATTTTGATATTTTCATCAAAAGCTTCCAGGCCCAATAAGTCCGCCTCACAAGAGTAACTAGGAGGCCACAGAGAAGCGAGATGGTATAAGGCAAAATCGTATACATGCTTCCCCTCTATGGTAAGAAGATTACCCACTAGCCTCTAGTCAGCTCTGCTACCGGCAGCTCAGCTTTGGCTGTAGGCGTCTCTGGCTCCAACCGGAAAAGGAAAGGAGGATCTTCAAGCTGTCCTCTCCCCTCTTATAGAGTTTTTGACATCATCAAGCGCCGCCTGAACGACCAGGGCCGATTGGTTCTTGACTTGGCCCCTCCCCCAGCGTAGACCACGTTAATACACCTCCCCTCAGCCAGCGCCACGACTCATCACACAGGAAGCTCTGGTCCTGCCCCGGAAGAGCAAGCCCCAGCGTCCAGGGAAGCTCAACGAGGCAAGCTGAGTCATTCAAAGAAAACAAAGTCCATTCTGGCTACAAAAGCCCAGAGGGGTTATGTGCTCTGCCTACAGTGGTATAGATAAGTAAGGGATCCAGAATTTGGGTGCTGCTTTCTTCCTTTGGCCTGGAACAAACAAATGTTATTGGTCCTCATTAGGTCTAGTTTTATGTAATCAATGATTCAGTCACAGAGCAATGGAGGTGGGGTCAGGAAACCATGAATTTCTGTCTTGGCCACCTCACTGAGCAACTACTTTCATGACCTCTCAGAGCCTCAGTTTCTTTATTAGTTAAATCAAGATAATTACCTATCTCATAGTGCTGTCACAAGAAAAGTGCTTTGTTGATCTTAAGACATTAGAGACTCGAGAGTTATGTTGAGAAGTCAGTACAAGGATTAGCAGGGGCTTTTATCATATGACACTGTGAACATTTGTCTTCATTTTAGCTGGTGGCACAGTGGCTAGAGTTTGGAGGACCTAAGTTCAAATCCAGTCTCAGAGGCTAGCTGGCTGACCCTGGGCAAAGTCACTGCACCTTTGCCTGCCTCAGTTTCCCGAATTGTAAAATGGGGATAATAATAACTTCACAGGGCTGTTGTGAGGGTCAAAGATCATATTTGTAAAAACAAAAACAAAGCAGAGCTTAGCATGGTGTTTGACACATACAAACATGCTTATTTCCTTCTCTTCCCCTTTAGTAGATTGAATTTGCAGGACACAAACCCTAGGGCAGGAATAATTCTTAACCTGCAGTTAATTTGTTTGTTTCATTAACTCTATTTCAATATAATTTATTTCCTTTATAGTTCTGTGTATTTTGTCTAACTTTTGACCCTTGCCAATGGGTCCATGCCACAAAAGGTGAAGAACCCTGATCTGGAGCAATGCCTCTGCCTCCCCCTTCTATTGTAGGTAAGGAAACAAGACCAGACACTTGTCCAAGGTCACACACGTGCTGGACATTGAGGACATGCTACTTTTAAAACCCATTTTACCACTTAGAGTAATGATACTTATCCTACAGAATGATGTCACTCCTGGGGTATTATGATATCACAATTGTTAGGTCAGCTGATAGGAGAGCTGTCTTGAGCAGAACAAACTGGGGGCCTCAGTCTAGGCTTGTGCCTGCCAAAGACCGAAGGTTGGGCACAGAGAACCCCAGGAGGGAGGGGCTCACTTCCCCCTCCAAGGGGATGATGGCCCATAGAGAATGGGCCGTAAGTTGGTGGCTACCACCCTTGGTGATCAGGGTTTGCGGCTTCTTCCAGGCCTTATGGGTTAAAATCTGTGTGACCTTATGGTACCTGATAAACCTTGCTACATCCCCCATCTTGGTATGCACAGATCTTTTCTACAACTTGGCCAAGAAGTTCTTTGTGTCAGTGTTGTTCCCCAAAGTCTTGATCCTGTGGCAGATCCTGCTTGTGGTACGTTCATGGCTCCGGCAGGCTATTCAAATTCTGCTCCATTGGGCAGGCGTGGGTACCTGGTGGCTTCTAAGATACGTGTGGAAACATCCTGTTAAGACCCTTCTCAGACTATGTAATTGGGGTTACTATGTTATGGTTGTATTAGTCCAGAAGGATGCCTACAACATTATTCTGAGGGCCATTCAATACCAAGTACTTTTTACTTTGGCTATGGCTTGCCTCGACTGGTTCGAGGCCCTGGTCCGCAAGGAGATTGTAAAGGTCCTCTGGTTCCTTCTCCGTGTCAAGTCACACTGGGCCCTCAAATACTCAGTGGAAGCTTGCTGCATCTCCGCTCTCCCTTCTGGTGGTATCCCTCTGTGCCGGCGTTTCCCGGGGCCAGAGTCACCCAGGTCGGCCAGGGTCTTTCAGAGTTTCAACTCCCTGTTGGTGTACTTAAACCTGGAGAAGAAAACCAGACACTGCCATGTGGGGGCCTCGGGAGTGTTCTTGAATAACAGCTATTACCGCCGGATTGAGGAGGAGAAGCGTGAGCCACAGTCCTCCGGTCGTGACCTGATCCGTGAGATTAAGATGACCGTCGTAACATTCTTCTTACTCTATCTCTACGAAACCTTCCCCTTCATCAAAACCAGATAACATGACCAAGTGAGCAACAACTCAGTGGACCCCCGCGGTCTGTCAGTGAAGTTTCAAACCCTGAGCATTTGCTGGATCAGTGAACTTTGAAACCATGTCTTGCTCTTATAATTAATCTTAGCAAATAAAAACGATGCTAAGAAAATGCAGTGTGGTTCCTCTTTTCTTAAGAAAGAATTATCAGAATGACAAAGGCCCAGTTTCCATAGTATAAGGATTTGTTACTTTTACTCTCTTGGGGGTGGGTGCTACTTCTTGCCTCCCTTCCCTATACATAACCTGCTTGTACAAGGTCAGTGACAATTACTCAATAATACACTATTTACCTTGGGCTTTCTTACATTCAAGCCAACTAGTCTGGGGCCACTTCTTTTTTTTTTAAGTAAAGAAAATTTTCCAATTAATAAGCATTTATTATCTTACCTTCCTGCCTTCATTCACTGGGGGGGGGGGGGGTGGAGAAAAAAAATGGTGAATATGCATAGTCAAGCAAAAGAGGTCCCCGCATTGTCCCTGTCTGTGTGCGTCTCATTCTGTATCTTGAGTCCATCATCTCTCTGTCAGGAAGGAGATAGCATTCTTCATCATCGGTCCTCTGAATTATCATTGTAACATCTCTATCCCTGTATCCAGTTGACTTTCCCATCCTATCTGCCATGGGGTGACACAGGGGTATAAGGAGGATATGGGCTAGTCTGATGCAGACAGAGGGAACACCAAGTACTTTCTAGGTATTTGGGTAGAGAGTCAGGAGAAGAGAAAGGGGGAGCCTTCAAAGGGAGTCTGATGACCCAGGTTACTGCTGACTAATCATGTAGCTGATAGGCCTAACAAAGAGAAAAGGCAAAGAGCCCCGCAATTAAGAGAGAGGGAAATGTTGACCTATTTTTTTCCCTGGGTTTCAGGAATCAACCTGTACAATCTGACTATGGATCAATTAATCTCCTTGTGGACTTTGCCACTAACAATCCTGACCTCATTTTCTATTGTTTGCTTCACTGAATTAATTTGGAGTCTAATTCTGTTGATTTAATAACACAAATCCATGAGAAGTTTAAAAGTGACAGTTACACAGTCAGTTAAAAGTCCGTGCCGCAAAAGCTTACATTGTTAGCTTTTTGTAAACTGAGCTAATTTGGAGGGAAGGTACAGCTGAAAGCTATGCAGTCAGTGATGAAGTAGCATGCCCATAGCACTGAACACTTTCATTTGACTCCACCAAGGTAAATGGGCAGAATACAACATTATGAGACTACATGCTGTGTGATATATTTATAGTGACCAAGCTTGCACTGGAGAAGAACTGATTAATGCACGTTCCCCCCGCAACTTTGCAGAGCTGGGGGCCTATGGGTATAGCATATGGTATATACACTGCCAGACATGGCTCATGAAGGTTGGTTTTGCAGGACTTTCTCTTCTTCTTTCTCTTTTTTATCATTGTTACAAAGGATGGCTTTCTGGAGGAGGACGGGGATCTATCCAGAAATGAATGTGATGTAAATATCCAATATATTGGGAGGATCCCTTTAATAAGTAAGCCCAGCCCCTCCAGATTTGACCCTGTCTGCTTCTGGCGGACCATTTCACAGCATCTCTTGTCATCAGTTCTTCTGATGACAGTCCTGGCAGCCATATTGGAGGCCTTAGTGATGAGTTACAGTATGGCCTTAAGCTGTCCCCTGAGAAGCTGACAGAGAATGTCTGTACATGTTTTGTTTGTCTGTGTGTGTGGCAGGGGAGTGGGAGATGAGGACAGGTGCTGCTAAAGGCCAGTTTTCCCTATACCAGGGTAGCTAGTTGAGTCCACACTCCATGTGGGAAGCCCTGGTCACTCCTTACTCCTTGGCCCCATTATGTTAGATAGAGAAGGACTCCACTCTTTATCCACAGCCCTGGGCTGCGGCTTAGAAGGGACACAGAGAAGCCAAAGGGCATCCAGAAGAATGAGGGACTAGTGTGGTGAGGGGACTACACACCATGCCTTACAGTATCTGTTGGAAGGAATTTGCAATTCTTAGAATGAGAGTAGGAACATGATAACTGTCTTCAAGTGTTTACAAATGTGGTGGGTGTGGAAAGGGTGGGGTGAGACTTGTTTGGTTGGCCCCAGAGTGTAGAATGAAGAGCGATCTCCCAATGGAGAACAGCTAAATAAATTGTGGCTGATGAATGTGATGGAATAAATTTGTGCCATAAGAAACAGTGATGAGAGGCAGCCTAGTGTAGTTGTCTGTCCTCAAAGCCAGAAAGAACTGGGTTCGTTCAAGTGCTGCCTCTGATATATACTGGCTGGTCGCTTAACCTCTCAGTGCTCTAGGCCACAGGGGGAAAGCTGTAGAATCTGTCTGGGGTTTTATTTAAACCAGTTAGGGAAAACAAAACAAGTTTGTGGCCCAGAGTAGAATGTGCTGGTCCAGAGGTCATGGGGATCCCCCTCACTGCTAAGTCCTCAAGAGAAGGCTGCAGTTCCACTTGTCTCTGAGGTTGCAGGGAATTCTTGTGAGATACCGTTTAGGCCAAGTGGCTTCTATGAGGCTTTCCAACTGTGACAGGTGAAATCTTAGGGCTTATTTCTGCACAGGATAATAATTTTGTCCATATCTAATCATGTCCAAATTTAAAATGAAATAAACACTAGGAACTAATCGCACAGGCACGTGGAGCTACCAAATTACATTCATTAAGGCATTGTTCAATTATAGAGCATAATCCCCTGGTGACCCTAGGAAAATGAAAATGAAGGTAACAACTGAGTGGATGGAACACCCCAGAAAGCTGCATTCTGACTTTAGAAAGAGTTCCCTGGTATTAAAGGGAATCTAGATGTGGGGAAGGCCTATTTCAAGGATAATTACGCTTTGATGAAAAGAAACAGAATTCACCTTGATCAGAATCATGTCAGCAATTATCCCCCATAACCCCGAGTAATAGTCCTTTTGGCTTTACGATGATACATTTTCAAGTTCTGGAATAACTATATACTAACAAACTGAGCTTTCCATTACCTTTCCCTTAAAGGGGGACAAAATCCCCCGCTAGAGCATTAGCTTTCTTTCACAACAGTTACTCTTTGTGTTTTCAGGTACTTAGCCTCCAGAGCCAAAAGCCCCGTTCGTTAACCCTCCCGGTCACGCAGTTGTCGCAATGGAGAATGGCTAAATAAATTGTCATTTATGAAAATGATGGAAGAAAGTTTATTCTAGAAGAAAAAATGAGGAGAGGCAGCCTAGTGTAGTGGGCGGAGAGCTATCCTGAAAACCAGGAGAACTTGGGTTCAAATACTGTCTCTGATATCTGCTGGCTGAATGACCCTGGGCAAGCACCTTGCCCTCTTGGCACTCTACACCAGAGGCGTCAAACAACCAAAAACAATTAAAATGTAATTGGGAAATATTGAACAAGATATTCTCTTACTATTTTTTGAAAAATTAATTTCAATTCCAAATTCTCTACTTCTCCTAGGCCCTCCCCACCCATTTCTTTTTGAGTTTGACAGGACTGCTCTAGGCAACTTTGTAACACGAGGAATTGTAGAGAAGGTAGCAACTTGAATCAGCAAAGTCACCCCCTCAGCCCACCTCAGGACCCCAGCTGGGCAAAGTTAGCCCCACAAACCCCCCTCAGGCATCCGGCTGAGCAAAGTCATAACCCTAAGCCCACCTCAGCACCCCTGCACGGCATAGTTAGCCCACACTCCCATCAGGCTACCTGCTGGGCAAAGTTACCCCTCTAAGGCCAATTCAGGACCCTGGCTGGGCAAAGTCACCCCCCTCATCCCACCTCAGGGCCACTGCTAGGCAAAGTTAGCCCACACCACCCTCAGGCCCCGTGCTAGGCAAATGTAGCCCATACTGCCTCAGGCTCCCTGTTGGGCAAAGTCACCCCCTAAGCCCACCTTAGGACCCGTGGTGGGCAAAGTTAGCCCCGAAAATCTCCCTCAGGCTCCCTGCTGAGCAAAGCCATCCCACTAAGGCCACCTCAGGACCCCTGTCCGGCATAGTTAGCCAACACCCCGCAGCACCCCCTGTAGGGCAAAGTGAACCCCCTAAGCCCACCTCAGGGCCCCTGCTAGGCAAAGTTAGCCCACAGAAACCTCAGGCCACCTGCTAGGCAAAGGTAGCCCACACCCCTTCAGGCCCCCTGCTGGGGAAAGTCATCCACAAATCCACCTCAGGACTCCTGCTAGGAAAGTTTAAACCCCTCAAAACCCCCCTTGGGCTCCCTGCAGGGCTACACCCCCCAAGCCCACCTCAGGACGCCAGATGGTCAAAGTTATACCACCAAACCTCCCTCAGCCTCCCTGCTGGGCAAAGTCACCCCCAACAGCCCCTCAGACTCCCTGCTAGGCAAAGTTATCCCACACACCCCTGAAGCACCCTGCTGGGTAGAGTTAGCCCTCCAAACACCCCTCAGGCTACCTGCTGGGCAAAATTGCCACCCTAAGCCCCCCTCAGACCCCCTGCTGGGCAAAGTCAGAACACAACCCCCTGACCTCCCTCGCCGGGCAGTTAGCAAACACTCCTTCAGGCCCACTGCTGGGAAAAGTCACCCCCTAAGCCCATCTCAGGACCCCTGCTGGTCAAAGTTAGACCACAACGCCCTCAGTCTCCCTGCTGGGGAAAGTCACTCCGATAAGCCCACCTCGGGAATCCTGCTGGGCAAAGTTAGCCACCCAAACACCCATAAGGCACCCTGCTTGGCAAAGTCACAACCCTAAGCCCATGCATACTTATGCAACAACCCTCATACCCCATCCTGGGCAAAGTCACCCACCTAAGGCCACCTCAGGACCCCTGTTGGGCAAACATAGCCACCAGCTCCCTCAGCCACTGTGATGCACAAACTCAGAACTCAGGTCCCCTTCAGGCACCGTGCTAGGCAAAGTTAGGCCACACAACCCTCAGGCTACCTGTTGGGCAAAGGAAGCCCCACAAAGCCCCTTAGGCTCCCTGCTGGGCAAAGTCATCCCCCAAGCACACCTCAGCACCCCCTGCACAGCATTGTTTCTCCACACTCCCCTCAGCCTCCTTGCTGGGCAACGTTACCCTGTAATCCCAACTCAGGACCCCTGCTGGGCAAACATAGCCTCCCAAGCCTACCCGGAGGCTCCCTGCTGGGCATAGTCACACTCCTAAGCCCACCTCAGGAAGCCTGCCATGCAAAGTTAGCCCAAAAGCCACTCAGGCTCCCTTTAGGGCAGAATCATCCCCAGGCTGGTCTCAGGACCCATGCTGAGCAAAGTTAGCCCACATTCCAGCTGGACTCACTGCAGCAATAAGTCACCACCCAAGTCCCCCCCGACAGCCTGTTAGGAAGAGATAGCCCACACCTAACTCAGGCTCCCTGCTGGGCAAATTCACCCCACTGACCCCACTTCAGCCTCCCCGCTGGGAAAAGTCGAACCCAAGGTCCCTTCAGGCTCCCTGCTGGCTGACATTAGGCCCCACACCCCTCAGGCTCCCTGCAGGGCAAAGACACCCATGTAAGAAAAACTCAGGGCCCCTGATAGGCAAAGGTAGGCTCCCAACCCGGCCTCCCCGCCCACTGAGGCTACCTGCAGAGCAATGTCACCACCCTAAGCCCACCTCAGGAAACCTGCTATGCAAAGTTGGCCAACAAACCCCTCAGCCTCCCATATGGGAAAATTCATCTCCAGGCTAGCGTGGGGAGCTGTGCTGGGCAAAGTCAGCCAACATAACAGCTAGGTGCCCTGCTGGACAAAGTCACCCCCCATGCCTGCTCTGGCAGCCTGTTAGACAAAGTTAGCCCACATGCCACTCAGGCTCCCTGCTGGGCAAATTCACCCCACTGAGCCCACCTCAGGACCCATGCTGGGCAAAGTTAGCCCCCAGCTCCTTGGGCATCCTGATGCACAATGTCAGATCCCAGGTCCCCTTCAGGTACCCTGCTAGGCAAAGTTAGACCACACAACCCTCAGACTCCCTGCTGGGTCCATTGAGCACCACAAACCCCTCACAGGCACCCTGCTGGGCAAAGGCCTCCCCCTAAGGCACAGCCACAGCAGCCAGACTGCACAGCATACGTACCCCACCCTCCCCTCAGGCTCCCTGCAGGGCAAAGTAACCCCCCTAATCACACCTCACTACACCTGCTGGGCAACTTTTGCCACCCCATCCCACCCTGAGGCTCCCTACTGTGCAAAGTCACCCCCCTAAGCCCACCTAGGGTCTTGAGTAAGGCAAAGTTAGCCCACACAACGCTCAGGCCCCCTACTAGGCAAAGGTAGCCCACACCCCTCAGGCTCCCTGTTGGGCAGTCACCACCTCCCCCTCTCCCCGCCCCCCCACCCCGCTGCGCCCAAGGCCTCTTCAGGGCCCCTGCTAGCAAAGTTAGCCCAAATACCCCCAAAGATCCCTGCACGAAAAAGTCACCCCCAAGCTCTCTCTAGAAGCCTGTTAGGCAAAGTGAGCCCATACCCCACTCAGGCTCCCTGCTGGGCCAACTTAGCCCACACAACTCTCAGCCACCCTGCTGGGCAAAGTCAGAACCCAAGACCCCTTGAGGCACCCAGCTTGGCAAAGTTAGGCCACACACCCCTCAGGCACCATGCTAGGCAAAGTTAGGCCACACAACCCTCAGGCTACCTGTTGGGCAAAGGAAGCCCCACAAAGCCCCTTAGGCTCCCTGCTGGGCAAAGTCATCCCCCAAGCACACCTCAGCACCCCTTGCACAGCATTGTTTCTCCACACTCCCCTCAGCCTCCTTGCTGGGCAACCCCTGTAATCCCAACTCAGGACCCCTGCTGGGCAAACATAGCCTCCCAAACCCTCCCTGTAACAACAATGGGGCTAGCAACTCTTGTGGGGTGGAAGCCCCAACAAGACAAGCAACAAGAGTGGCCGGCACAGGTTCTTTTGATCTGCTTTACTGGGAAACATAATATTAAGGGGTAAGCAATTTTACTTTATTCCAACATAGTAGAAATAGCATCCACTTAGTTCAGGAGGAAGAGCCAACAACCGGAACTTCAGAGCAAATATAAAGAAATTACACACATACAGAATATAAGCACACCAAATCACAATTCACAGTTACCAGGAAAGCATCAACATCTGGGTTGATAAACGGGCACTTTTAACAAGGGCTGGCCCAGAGTCACCCTCCACTCTTCCTGAGGGTGAGAGCCCCAGTAACAATGCAAACCTTTGAGCTTTTATACTCCCTTCAGGCTCAGAGGATTCACCCCTAATGAGCAAAAGGGCCAGAGCCTTTCTCTTAGTATCTGGTTAGCAATAGGCTGTGGGCCTGCCCCTTGGCTCTTAGTAAGGCTCAACCAAAGGCACTGAGTACTTTAGTATTTCCAAAAGAGAAAAGAGCAACACCAAAGTCCCACATTAAATGTCAATGCATTCCGCCAAGCACCCTGCTGAACAAAGTCAGACCCCCCCCAGCCCAGCTCAGCAGCCGTGCTGGGCAAGGATAGCCCACATACCCAAAGGCCTGGATCCCGGCTTCACAAAGTCACCCCCAAGGCCTCTGTAACATCATGTTAGGCAAAGTCAGCCCACAACCCACTCAGGTTACTTGCTCTGCAAAGGCACCCCCCACAGCCCACCTCAGGACTCCTGCTTGGTAAAGTTAGCCCACAACTCCATCAGGCACCCTTCTGGGCAAATTCACCTGCCTAAGCCCGCCTCAGGAGCTCTCTCAGCCAACTTAGCCCATACTTCTCTCAGCAGCCCTTGTGGGCAAAATCAGACCCCAAGCCCCTTGAGGAACACTGCCAAGCAAAGTTGTGCCACGCAAACCTCAGGATCCCTGCTGGGGTCACATACCCCACAAACCCACCTCAGGCTCCCTGCTGGGCAATGTCATCCCCCTAAGCAGGGGACCGAAGCCCTACACAGCATAGTTAGCACACACTCCTCTGAGCCTTCCTGCTGGGCAAAGTTACCTCCCCAAGCCCACCTCAGGAGCCCTGCTGGGCAAAGGTAGCCTCCCAATCAGACCCTAAGGCTGCCTGCTGGGCAAAGTCACCCTATAACCTTGGTCAGGACCATTGCTTGGCAAAGTTAGCCTACACAACCCTCAGGCATCCCTGCTGGGCAAATTCACACGCCTAAGACCACTCTAGGAGCCTTCTGAGCAAAGTTAGCCCACTGCCCCCCTCAGCATCCCTGCTCGGGAAAGTCAAACCCAAGGCCCCTTCAGGCACCCTGCTGGCTGAAGTTAGGCCGCACACCAATCAGACTCCCTGCTGGGAAAAATCACCACACTATGCCCACCTCAGGACCCGTGCTGGGCAAAGTTAACCCCCAGCTCTTCGGACACCCTGATGCACAGCTTCAGAACCCAGGTCCCCTTCAGGTACCCTGCTAGGCAAAGTTAGGCCACACAATCCTCAGGCTCCCTGCTGGGTCCATTGAGCACCACAAACCCCTCACAGGCACCGTGCTGGGCAATGGCCTCCCCCTAAGGGCACTGCAGCAAGACTGCACAGCATACTTAGCCCACACTCCCCTCAGGCTCCCTGCAGGGCAAAGTAACCCCCCTAATCACACCTCAGGACACCTGCTGGGCAAATTTATCCTCCCAAACCCACCCTGAGGCTCCCTACTGTGCAAAGTCACCCCCCTAAGCCCACCTAGGGCCTTGAGGTAGGCAAAGTTAGCCCACACAACCCTCAGCCTCCCTGCTGGGGAATGTCAAACCCAAGGTCCCTTCAGGCACCCTGCTGGCTGAAGTTAGGCCGCACACCAATCAGGCTCTCTGCTGGGAAAAGTCACCACACTATGCCCACCTTAGGACCCGTGCTGGGCAAAGTCATCCCCCAAGCACACCTCAGCACCCCCTGAACAGCATTGTTACTCCATACTCCCCTCAGCCTCCTTACTGGGCAACGTTACCCCACCCCCCCCGTAATCCCAACTCAGGACCCCTGCTGGGGAAACGTAGCCTCCCAAGCCTACCGGGATCAGGCTCCCTGCTGGGCATAGTCACCCTCCTACGCCCACCTCAGGAGCCCTGATTTGCAAAGTTAGCCCAAAAGCTGTTCAGGCTCCCTTTTTGGGCAAAATCATCCGCAGGCTGGTCTCAGGACCCATGCTGAGTAAAGTTAGCCCACATTCCCACCGGGCTCACTGCAGCACAAAGTCACCACCCAAGTCTCCACTGGCAGCCTGTTAGAAAAGGTAGCCCACGGTCCACTCAGGCTCCCTGCTGGGCAAACTTAAACCTAAGTTCCCTTCAGGCACCCTGCTGCCTGAAGTTAGGCCCCACGCCCCTCAGGCTCCCTGTAGGGGAAAGACACCCCTCTAAGAACAACTCAGGGCCCCTGATGGGCAAAGGTAGGCTCCTAACCCGTCCTCCCCATCCCCGAGGCTCCCTGCAGAGCAATGTCACCACCCTAAGCCCACCTCAGGAAACCTGCTATGCAAAGTTGGCCCATAAACCCCTCAGCCTTCCTTCTGGGAAAAATCATCTCCAGGCTCGCATGGGGAGCTGTCCTGGGCAAAGTTAGCCAACATACACACTGGGCCGCCTACTGCACAAAGTCACCCCCCCCATGCCTGCTCTGGCAGCCTGTTAGACAAGGTTAGCCCACATCCCACTCAGGCTCCCTGCTGGGCAAATTCACTCCACTGAACCCACCTCATGACCCCTGCTGGGCAAACATAGCCTCCCAAACCCTCCCTGTAACAACAATGCGGCTAGCAACTCTTGTGGGATGGAAGCCCCAACAAGACAAGCAACAAGAGTGGCCGGCACAGGTTCTTTTGATCTGCTTTACTGGGAAACGTAATATTAAGGGGTTAGCAATCTTACTTTATTCCAACATAGAAATAGCATTCACTTAGTTCAGGAGGAAGAGCCAGCAACCGGAACTTCAGAGCAAATACAAAGAAATTACAAACATACAGAATATGAGCACACCAAATCACAATTCACAATTACCAGGAAAGCATCAACATATGGGTTGATAAACAGGGGGACTTTTAACAAGGGCTGGCCCAGAGTCACCCTCCACTCTTCCAGGGGGTTTGAGCCCCAGAAACAATGCAAACCTTTGAGCTTTTATACTCCCTTCAGGCTCAGAGGATTCACCCCTAATCAGCAAAAGGGCCAGAGCCTTGGTTTTAGTGTCTGGTTTGCAAAAAGGTGCCGGCCTGCCCCTTGGCAGGCAGTAAGGCTTAACCAAAGGCATTGAGTACTTTAGCATTTCTAAAAGAGAAAAGAGTAAAAAAAAGTCCCACATTAAATGTCAATGCATTCCACCAAGCACGCTGCTGAAGAGAGTCACCCTTCTAAGCCCAACTCATTAGTCCTGCTGGGCAAAGTTAGCCCACATACCCCACCGCCTCTCTCCCAGCTGGACAAATTAATCCCCAAGCCCTCTCTGGCAGCCTGTTTGGCAAAGTGAGCCCACGCCCCACCCAGGTTCCTTGCTCTACAAAGGCACCCCCCTCAGCCTACCTCAGGACCCCTGCTGAGTAAAGTTAGAGCACATACCCCTTGGGCTCCCTCCTCAGCAAACATAGCCCTACACAGGCCCCCTTAGGCTCCCTGCTGGGCAAAATCATACATCTAAGCATACCACAGCAGCCCTGCACAGCATAGTTAGTCCACACTCCCCTTAGGCTCCCTGCAGGGCAAAGTAACTCCCCTTACCCCACCTCAGGATCCCTTCTGGGCAAAGTTAGGCCACAATCCCATCAGGCACCCTGCTAGGCAAAGTTAGGCCACACCCTCCTCAGGCTCTTTCCTTGGCAAAGTTATGCCCCTAAGCCCACCTCAGCACACTTGCCAGGCATAGTTAGCCTTCACTCCCCTCAGCCTCCCTGCTGGGCAAATTTATCCCTCCAAGTGCAACTCAGCGCCTTCTGGGCAAAGGTAGCTTCCCAAAGCCACCCTGAGGCTCCCTGCTGGGCAAAGTCACCCCCCTAAGCCCACCTCAGGGACCCTGTTAGGCAAAGTTAGGCATCGGAACCCTCAGGCTCCCTGCCCGGCAAAGGTAGCCCACACCCACTTAGGCTCCCTACTGGGCAAAGTCATGGCCCTAAGCCCATCACAGGACCACTCTTGGGGATAGTCATCCCTATAAGTCCAACTCAGCATCCATGTTGGGCAAAGTTAGGCTCCCTATTGGGCAGTAACCTCCCCCAAGCCTACCTCAGGACCCCTGCTCGGCAAGTTAGCCTAAATAACACATCCGCCCCCCCCCCGCCTCCCTGCTGGAAAAAGTCACCCCCAAGCCCTCTCTGGAAGCCTGTTAGGCAAAGTGAGCCCACACCCAACTCGGGCTCCCTCCTGGGCAAAGGGGCTGCCCTCATCCCACATCAGGACCCCTGCTGGGAAATGTTAGCTCACACCCCCCTCTGCCTCCCTGCTGGGCAAAGTCAGAGCGTTAGCCCTGTTCAGGCACCCCACTAGGCAAAGTTAGGCTACATACCCCTCAGGCTCCCTGCTGGGCACAGTTACCCCCCTAAGCCCACCTCAGGACCCCTGCTGGGCAAAGCAGGCCCACAACCCCTCAGGAACCCTGTTGGGCAGAGTCACCCCCTTAAGCCCAACCCAGGAGCACTCTGGGCAAAGTTAGCCCGTACCTCCCTCAGCCTCCCTGCTGGGCAAAGTCAGAAACCTAGTCCCCTTCAGGCACCCTGCTAGGCAAAGTTAAGCCATACACCCCTCAGGCTCCCTGCTGGGCAAAGTCAGAAACCTAGTCCCCTTCAGGCACCCTGCTAGGCAAAGTTAAGCCATACACCCCTCAGGCTCCCTGCTGGGCAAAGTTTCCCCCCTAAGCCTGCCTCTGGACCCCTGCTGGGTAAAGTTATTTTCCCAACCCCACCCTGAGGTTCCCTGCTGAGCAAAGGCACCCCCCCCAAGCCCACCTCAGGGCCCCTATTAGGCAAAGTTAGCCCACATACTGCCCTGGTTCCCTGCTGGACAAAGTAACCCCCCTAACCCCCTCTGGCAGCCTGTTAGGCAAAGGGAGGCCAGCCCCCCCTCAGGCACCCTGCTTGGCACAGGCACCCCACCTCTGCCCACCTCAGGACCCCTGCTGTGCAGAGTTAGCCCACATGCCCCCTGAGGCACCCTGCTGGGCAAAGTCACCCCCCTAAGGCCACCTCAGGACCCCTCTGGGCAAAGTTAGCCCACACCTTCCTCATCCTCCCTGCTGGGCAAATTCAGAAGCCCAGCCCCCTTCAGGAAAGGGAGTTTCCCCATCTGGGAGTTTCCTATAAAATTACAAGGTTCAGTCTCACACGTAAGAAACAATGAATATATGGAATGAACCGAAACATAGGAAGACTTGAAAGAATTGTGTGTGTCTGTGTGTATGTGTATAAATTCATCCATATACATACATACATACACACACACACACACACACACACACACACACACACATATATAGCGTGTACATATTCTCTCTCTCTCAAGTGGGAGACTGGGAGATGGGGTATATGCTAGGAGAAGTACAAGGCTATTATAGCTGGACCAGAGAATGCATGGAGGGAGAAAAGTGAAGGAAGACTAGGCAGGTAGGAAGGGACCAGGAGGTTCTGAAGAGCCTTTGATTTTGGAGGTGACAGGGAAGCAGTAGAGTACCCTGGGGGCTGGGGGGTTTGACTTGGGCACATTTATGTTGGCAGCTGAGTCGGGGATGGTGGGAGTGGGAGAAGCCTTGAGTCAGGGAGATAGGCTATTGCCCTAGTCCAGGTGAGAGGTGATGAGAAGCTGAGCTAAGACAGTGGCTGTGTCAGTGGAGAGAAAAGTAGAAACCCAAGAGATGTTGTGGAGGTAGAGAGGACAAGATTGGGCATTAGGATGGATATGTTGGGTGAGCGAGAGGGTGGAGTCGACGATGACGCCATGGTTGGGAGCCTTGGTGGCTGAGGAAGGGAATGAGAGGGCAATGATTTATCTGTTTCTGTGTATGTATTCTCCATAAGGTAGCTAGGTGGCGTTGTAGTGGATAGAGCACTGAGCCTGGAGTCAGGAAGACCTGAGTTCAAAGCTGGCCTCAGACATTTACTGGCTGTGTGACCCCCTGGGCAAGTCACTTAACCTCTGGTTGCCTTAATACATTGGAGAAGGAAATGACAAACCACTCTAGTATCTTTGCCAAGAAAACCGTATGGACAGAATTGGTATGCTATGGTGCCCATAGGGTCTGAAAGAGTCCAATGCAACCGAACGACTGAATAACAACCAAAATTTATTTATCTTATTCTCATGCTGCATCCTGGCTTGGAGGTTACCTTAGGTTCCAGAAGACCCAGTGTCAGCAGAGCCCAATTCCTGTCAAAGTAGGAAGGCATCTAGTGTGGGGCTTGTGACAAATTGTGCTCCTATTTTCTGAAGACCAGCCTAATTAAGTTCATAGATACTCTTTACCATCTTAGCCATACTCTGTGTGTGTGTTTGTGTGTGTGTATGTATGCATGCATTCCTTTGGCTGTAGCAATAGTCCTATTTACTAAGTTGTATAAGGGCTGAAATATATATTGGTAGAGAGCAGAACCACAATGGTATTATCACAGCCTCTTGAAGTATTATTAAAACATATATTTATATAAAAGGTACATAGACTCATAGAAGTTTAACATTGAAAGGATCATCTAGTCTCGTGTGCATATTTTTAGAGGAAAAAGTGAGGAGGCCCAGAGAGGGGATATGACCTGTCTAATGTCACCATGCTAACAAGCGAGAAAGCAGGGAGTAGAATCAGGCATCCTGACTCCCAGTCTCTCTGTCTTTCTGCATGTGTAATATATTTGTCTGATTTGGAAGACAGCAATTGCTGTCATTATGTGAGGCTATGAACAAGAAAACTTATGCAATACCACTCTCTTGCAAATTGTCCTTTGAACTTGGTAATTGTGATCAACACCATGACCCACCCCAATTCCATCTACCTCCAGATAGAGAGCTGATGGACTCCTAGTACAGATTGAACCACATTCTCTTAGAACATGGCTAATGTGGAAATGTGTTTTGCATGACTTCATATTTGTAATGAGTTTTGTTTTTCATACCTTTTCAATGGGTGAGGGAAGGAGAAGGGAGAGAATCTGGAAGTGAAAATAAACTAGAATGGAAAAAAATAAAGTGAATAAACAGGAAAAAACCAAATTGTCCTTTAATTGCCAGCCGTAGGTCTCAGTTTCCCCCTCTGCAAAATGAGGAGGTTGGCCTTGATTGTCTCTAAGATCCCTTTGATCTCTATGAGTCTATGGTGCCGTGAGTCTGTGAGTTAATTGACTTATCGATGTCCACTGGCTCGTGTGACTTCCTCTGGCTCAAAGTTGGTCTGTGGCCTTTGTTCAAATTCATGAATGCTTAACAGCAAGTCATATTCACTCCTGAAGAGCGGCTACGCTGCTGCTGCAGTTTCCAAGTCTTTTTCCAGTAAGTCAGCTGCACTTCGATAATCCCGAAAACAAACAAAAACATTTAAAAAACCCAAAGCCAGCAAAAGTGGGATGCTAGCAATACAGACGAGGTGTTGACATTGCTGCAGCGGCCAGATATGCCAACGGGCAGTTCCAGGGGCATGGTTTGAGAAAGATCGATCATGATTAAAAAAAATCCCTGGATCAAAAGCCACCTGCCAGCTAGCGCCAACTTATCTCTCCCTCCCACTATATCCCATTCCAGCCAGCCTCCTAATAATCACTGAGATCAGCCTTCCAAAGCTCTTGTCCCACAACAATTCTGGGAGGTAAGCAGTACAAGAAAGTGAAGCTCAGAGGGGCGATGTCATTTACTCTGGGTTACATGATGAATATGTCTAGAAGCCCACATTCACAGCCAGGCTTCCTGACTCTGGCTTCAGTGTTCTTTCTACTAGACCATGCTGCCTCCTGAAGTTCATTTCCTCAAGGCTGCTAATGACTTCACTTCAATAGAATCTGCTTTCATTCATGTCATTTGGTGTTCAATGGAAACTTTGCTTCACTTTCATGGGAAAATGAATTGTCCTTCTTGGTGAAGGACAATTGGACAATTGCCACCCCCACCCCCACCCCCACCCCCGAGACAGCGTACCTTATTATTCTCTTTGTGAGCTGCTGTGGTCTCACACTCCAATAACCAGTGAAGTCATGTGGCTTGCTTCTTCCCAGTGCTTCCTTCTGTGCTGGAATTCAGCTGCTGATCGGGTTACCATTTTGGATTCGTAAATGGCCTCCTAATTCCCATTTCATGCCCAGCACTCTGTCTCTTGTTGGTTCTCCAGGACTGTCAGAACGTATTTACTGAACTCTACTTTATCCCCTTCTCCCCAGTACTTCAGCAATCTTCTTTGTCTGCTGCTCTGTATTCTGTTCACTGCTCACCCCTCCTAACAGGGCCCCAGCTGGAATATGTAAAATAGGTAACTTATCTATGGCGAAGGGCACATTCTGGAGTCGGGGGCTTCATACTATTGCAAATATCTTAAGTCCATCTCTTTAGCAGAGTCACCAGAAAGGAAAAAAAGAGACACAAATGCAAACTATCTTGAAGTGAGTTTGAGATACAGAAATTCCATTTGGACAGACCTGCTTTGGGAGGACTTATCTGCTTCCATTCCCAGCACTTACTGTCTATCTGTTAAAACCCTGGGAAATCTAGGTTTGTTTTTCACACTGTGGAAACAGAAAAAAAATCTCTCTTATCTGTTTCTTTCTGTCATGCTTTTTTGTGCTAGAGATCTGTCTCAAAATCATTTTTTTCTTCTTTAGAGACATTTCTGTTAGTGATTGAATATACCACTGACCCCTTGAATTTCAGTAACATTTCACACACAAAAAAATGTTGTTCTGGCAAATGAGGTTTTCTATAGAATGTAAGAACGAGGTCTTGTAAACGGCTGTAAAACAAGCTTGGAATACAAGTCACCAAAAGGCAGACCTGTTCTTGGAAAAAGGCAATTGGCTGTTTCGGGAAGAAATAATGTATTCAGTGAATTCAGTAAATAAATATCATACAGACCAGCTCTGTGCTCATCTACTGAATATTATTCAGCTCAATATTTGATGAGAAGGTATGAAAGGAAATGGATTGCCACCAAGGAACCCCTGCTGTGTTTTGATTGAAGTTAATGAAGCAGACATATTAGTGCACAGAAATTCCTAGAAGTATTAGGTATGTGTCCTCTCCCCTGCTAACAACAGTAACTGAAAATGGCAGTTGACAGTACCTGACATTTAGAAACAATTAGAAAAAAATACATCTCTTTCAGAATCAGAATGGTAAAATGTGGCTTCAGAAACAGAAATCTATTCACGGGTGCTAGCTTGAACCAATAGTGATAAAAGGGACAAACTACCTTCCTACTTTACCAATGGAAATACCTGCTTCATTATGTTCAGGAGATGTAATGAAGAGGAAGCAGAGGATATTATACCAAATACCTTAACCAAGAGAAGAGTATGAAAAATGAAATATGCTAAAAAGTTAGAGGCAGCCTTCCACAGTGGATTGGAAGCTGAGCTCAGAGACAGGAAGACCTAGTTTGAAATTCTGCCACTGACGTAAGCAGTGCGACACCGGGCAAGTACCTTAACCTTTGTGAGCCACAGGAATGATCTACTAAGTCACAGATGGATCGAAATCTGGAGTCAGAGGAGGGATTTCCCATACTGGGAGTTTCTCACTCTGACCAAATAACAGATGCCTCACATAGTCACAACTTGTGAATGTATTCACAGATGACTTGAGTCATCACATAGGGGAGTTGAGCTGACATCACGGGTGTCCCTCATGTTCAAGGTGTTTTCCGTATGTGGATCAAGGAACACATGTTCCATTGGAAGGGACTTCCAGAGTCATCCCATCTAATGAGGCAGCATGGTTGAATGGAATGAGCACTGGACCTGGTGGCTGGAAAGGCTCATTCTGATATTCAACAGCTGTGTTACCCTGCTCAAGTCACCTCTCTGACTGTAGTTTACCAGTATGTAAAAGGAGGGCAATGATACTTTTGTTACTTACCCCTATAGGATTGTTTCAAGAAATGTGCTGTTGAATTCCTTAAAGCACTATAGAAATGTGAATTAAAATTTTATAAAGGAACTAAGGTAAAGTGACTTGCCCGGGTTCACACAGATAGGAGCAGAGCCAACATTTATACTAGTGACTTCTAACTCTCTTTCTTCTTACTCCGTCATGCTATTGGAACAAGTTTCCCCTCTGAGACATTCCATGTAGGTGGTCACCCTGTTCTCATACTCTCCCTCACTGCTCCCCTGAAGCCACATATAGATTATGCAGCAGACAACTTAAGCTATTCTAAGTGCCCAGCCTCAGCTCTAAATAAATCAGGGTAGAGTTTTCAGTGCGACGTACATATGTCCCCATATTCAGAATCCAGCTCATGTCCAGGTGATTTGTAGTCAGCACACTAGCTTGACTGAATCATGAGACAGCAGTATAGTGCATAGTGCATGGGAAGACAAATGGTTACGGGCAGAATATTTTCGACAGGAAGAGGTTTCTCCGACCCCATTTAGAGAAAGGCATCATAACATCGCAGCAATAAAAGGGAGATGGCTTGATAGGCAAAGGATGCCTCCAGATGGGCATTCTTCATTTTATATGCTTAATTTACCACTCTACTTAAAGTTTCTTGAAAATAATTTATAATCAAAGCTTGTCCCCTCATAAAAAGGATGAAAAAGATAGTACAAAGGATGTGTGCAAATAAACTCGCTATCTTCCCAATGAAAAGGTTTTCCAGGCACACACGGAATGCAACAAAAGAAGCTTGGCTAGGTCTATTCAGGAGACTCAGAGAGCCAGAAGATTATAGATTGTTGGGGCTAGAAAGCTCTTGGGAATATGGGAGCCGGCAAGTTCTTCAAGGTCATCTCGTTCAACCCTTTCATTTCATGGATAGCTGGAGGGAATTGGGTGTTGTGGGAAATCTAGCTCAGTTAGGAGTCAAGGAGTTTGAGTTCTAGGTCTCGAGTTTGCCACTGATTCCTTAGGCAAGGCTTCTTAAACTTTTTCCAGTCATGACCCCTTCAGTGCTTCTTAAACTCACCCACAGTTAAGAAGCGCTGACCTAGAAGGCTTCGGGAAAATTACTTCCCTCTCTGAGCTTCAGGTTCCTTACAAAATATTGGTATTGGACTAGGTCATCTTTTCTAGTTTTAAAGTTCTATGATTAAGGTTAAACTTTATGATTAATCCAAATTTAGGATGAATTAAATTTTTATTTAAATTTTTCTGATTAAAGTTTAAACTTCTGTGATTAAGATTTAACTTTCTATGATGATATCAAGGAAAGTAAGGGCCAGAGAAGGTTAGTGGCTTGACCTTATAAAGCTCTGTTATCAAATAGTGTCCAGGGGACTGAACTTGGAGTCAGGAAGACCTGCGTTCAAAGGTGCTCTCACATGCCGACTGGCTATGTGACCACGGGCAAGTCACTCAGCCTCTCTCTGAGCCTCAACTTCTTCATCTGTAAAATGCGCATAGTAATAGCACCACCTCACGACACTTAGTGGGATGATCCAAATGAGAACTGTATGTCAAATGTCTTGCAAACATTAGAGCATCCCATAACTATGCTGTGGTTACTATTATTGTAAATATTAGTATAAGCAGTAAACTGTGACACTGTGGAGTTTGTGGCTGGGTGAATTTCTATATGCTGTAACTGTTATTCAGTCATTTTTTTAGTTGTGCCCAACTCTCTGTGACCCCATTTGGGATTTTCTTGGCAGAGATACTGGAGCGGTTTACCACTTCCTTCTCCAGCTCGGAGACTGAGGCAAACAGGGTTAAATCATTTGTCCAGGGTCACACAGCTAGGAAGTGTCTGAGGCCAGCTTTGAACTCAGAAAGATGAATCTCCCTGATTCCAGGCCTGGTGCTCTATCCACTGCAGTGCCACCTAGCTAGGTCCCTGCAATTATACTATATAGTATATGCTCCTGTTACTAAGAAGGCAATGAGTGTGAGCCTTGTCCTCTGGTACCGTAACAAGGATTTATGGCCTGTGCTTTAAGCATAGCGATTTATGGAAGCCCAGATATTCAGGGGGAAAAAAGGATACATTTTCTGTGATTTATGGAAAGACTCATTAAGTAATAAGGTCCCTTGGTACACTCAATTTCTTTATATTCCTAAGAGTATTTAATTGCTGGATTTAGCCCTATGATTGTATCGTTACAAACTTGTGCGGATGGTACATCTTTACATCTTAATCCTCCACGTGACTTAGAGGTAACCCTACTATGCATTCACCTGTTCTACAACATGTCTGCAAACTTGAACTTTTACTAGATATCAAAATTCAATCCTAAGGTACACCATAGAGCAAACTAGATATTGAATACCTGAACTCATTTGTGCCCTGGTGCATTTCAAATGAAATTTGACCCATCTGAACTGGACTTCTATTGCCCTTCTTTTCAGGCGGGCATCCACTGTATCACAGGAAGTGCATTTCCCCTCTCTGGTTCAGCTTGAGGCCTTGGATCTCTTCAGCCATTTGCTCCCCATCTGCTAGCCCAGTTAAACAAGGCAATGGGAGGGGGTTCATGTTCCATGAAATCTGAGATTCATAAAGAACATCTGGGAGGACAATCAAACTTGTAGACCCATCATTTCCATTTGATAGCTGAAAACAGAGCACTTTAGTGGCTTCTTTAAAGTCACACAGCTAATTGCTGGCAGAACAAGATGCTGGAACCCAGGTTTCTTGCCTCCCCTTCTTTGCCCCTTCAATACGCTTTCCTCTAGAGCAGTGCTTCGAATTTAAAACGTGGCCTAAAAGAGCTTTGCAGCTGGCCTTTCAGTTGTTACTGCTGTTCATTCGTTTTCAGTTGTGTCCAATTCTTTGTGACCCTGTTTGGGGTTTTTCTTGGCAAAGATACTAGAGTGGTTTGTCCTTATCCAGCTCATTTTACAGATGAGGCAACTGAGGCAAACAGAGTGAAGTGATTTGCTCATGGTCACACAGCTAGTAAGTGTGTGGGGTCACATTTGAACACAGGAAGATGAATCTTCCTAACTGCAGGCCTAGTGTCAAATCCACGGCACCACCTAGTTGCCTGTCAGTATTAATGGCTATTCTTTTGTTGAATTAATTAACAATTTACTTAAGATATTAAATGCTATCCAAGCAGCATGGGGTAGTGAAAAGAACACCGGCTTTGGAATTCATTGGATCTGAGTTCAAATCCTGCCTTTGCTACTTATTACCCATGTAAGTAGTCCCTTGTGGATTTTAGTTTCTCCATATGTAAAGGAGGAGAAGGGGGTGGATGCTAGATGACCTTTATATATTCTCCTGTGAGCTGACCTCACTGTTAGTTTACCCAAAGCAGCGCCAACCTTTTGACTAATTCTAATCAGTGTTTTGTTTATTTGGTCTTGTTTGCTCCGGTTTTTCCACTTGTTTTCAGTGAAAGTGCCCTAGGATCTGTATCTTCCTGAAATGTCTCGGAGAATGACTTGACTTGAGGAACACTGCTTCCCCACCCCCACAAGATGATACTGAAATAGTCAATGACTACTGGACTTGGAATGTGAAAGGCCTGGGTCGGACAAATTCAGACTGTGCAATTAGGGGCAAGTCGCCTAACCTCTCTGCACCTCAGTTTCCTCACCTGGAAAATAGGCATAATAATGCCTATAGTGCCTCCCTTCCAGCGTTTTTGTAATCCCCTAGGAGATTCACAATCAAGATTTCTTTAACTATTAGAATTGGAAGGAGCATCAGGAACCACAGAATGAGAAGGACCTTGGATCTGTAGACAGTAGAAATCTCACTTACTAATTGTATGATCTTAGACATGGCCTTCCCCATTTCTGGGCCTCAGTTTCTTTTTCTATAGAATGAAGATGATGCCTAAGTTTTATTATTAACAGCAATAATTATGGTAGCATATTTCCACAGCACTTTGCATATAATGATCTACTAAAAAACCTCCTCTGATGCCTCAGTGTGGTATGACAGTGATGCTGGGGTCCTCTGGAAGGCAAGATCACCATAGTGTCAGTTCCTACAAAGTTATAAGATCTTTGAGTTGGGCCTAGATGATAGACAGACTATGTGTCTGTCACCTGAGGATCAGCTCAGATGAATTCAGAGAGGCTTCTCACCAGGGTGCAAGGTTTCAGCTTTTTGGTATCTGAAGTCATAAGCGGGGTGGGGAGGGAGCGGTGTGAGCAACCTGTTGGAGGAGGACCCAGCTGAATGAAGTTATGGATCTCACTTAATCTTCCAGACAATCCTATAAGACAACCAGAACTTCCATCTCTCAAGCCCCTTAAGGTATGCAGAAGACTTCCCTCAGTACGACCCTTTGAGATGAGTCCTGCAGGCCTTATGCTCCCATTTTGCAGACTCAGATTACGTGACCTGCCCATGACTGACATAGTAACTAACATCATGAGCCCTTCTGAATCCAGATCCCAAGCTCTCCCCACTGTGTCATGCTGCAGTTCAACTAGTGTCATTACCAGTATCCAGATCACAAGAGTATCCTCATCATTGTCCACATCTTTGGAAGGAATTCCCACCCTAGGACTTTCCTGGGATGAAATCCCAGGCCCAGACCAACTAACAAGGACAGGACCTTTCAGGTCTGTAAAGTGCTTTCCCCACGTTATCTCAGCTGAGCCTCCCCACAACCTGGGGGGCAGCTGTTGTCAGCCCTATCATCCCCATTGGGAAGATGAAGTAGCTGAGTCTCACAGAGGTTAAACACCTTGTTGAAGATCACCCTGCTAATATGTTACAATGGTAAGATTTGAACCCAGGTCCCTCCCACTTCTCAGGCCTGCATGTTTTCTTACTACACGTATGCTGAATGAATAATCAACTCCTTCTGAAGTCTTTAGACTTATTTCTCTCATTATCTCTCAATATTGGCAAATAGTCAGATAGCTGTTTAAGCAGTTAGAACAAAGGAGAGCTGGGCATGCAAATATTGACTGAGCAACAGGTCTGATGTGCCTGGATTTAGAAGCCCTCAGCTGGTTGGAGCACCGAGGAAGTCCTCAGCTTTCCCCATGCCTGCCGTCTGCTGCTTGGCAGATATGGGGATATTTCCATTTTCAAAGGCATCCATAGGAATTCGGAAGGAAAGTGTGTTCTTGCAGCTGTTGACGTTTGAGTTCTGCAGGCTATGGGAAAAACTCCCTTTTTCTTCATTGTGGGGACCTCAAAGGCATCTTTGCCGATAAACCCCAGGCTTAAGTTGTAAACAAAAGAAGTGCTCAAACATCTCCCTGGCATGTTCTTTCTCTGCAGAGCTTTATTGCTCTCTATGGGTAACTGGGCTTCTTTCAGGGTAAGCAATCCTCTGACCACCAGACTGAAGTGCAAAGGCCTGTACCTTGGCACAGGGAAGCCAGAGTATATAGGCAGGCCTGATGCTTTCCCCAAGCAAGCTTGGGAAGACCGGCTCTGTTTTTATTGCTTCCCTGGCTAGAGATTGCTGGCAGCTTCCTTGGCTTGAGCGTTTGCTATTTTTGAATAGAGCATAGAAAAGAGGAGCTGCTGATGAGTTAAAAGGCAGCTAGACACACACTCGCACACATACATACACGTACAACACATTCATACACACTCATAACACACATACACACACTTAGACATACACACTCTACGCATGCTCATATATTCATACACACATGCTCATACATATACACTCATACACACACACTTATACACGTACACTCAGACACACATGCTCATACATGCATAATACACTCATACACACACTTACATACATACATATACAAAGAGAGACCCAGAAAGACAAAACTCTTAATGACTACCTGTCTAACATTGGGCAGGTCAGTTCACCTTTCTGGGTCTTGGTTTCTCCATCTGTAAAATGAGAGGCTTGGACTAGATAGTCTCCGAGGCTTCCGACTTCCCGATCCCGTGGCTTCACCCTGACGTCTGGTAAGTTTGCCCAAAGAATCGCTGAGTTAGAAAAGGACCCCGGGACATACCTGAATAGGCTTCCCTCTACAGCACAGCCAAAAAGTAGACATTCAGCCTCTGTTTGAAGACCACCCCCCAGTTAGGGAGAAGCCATGACCTCCTCTCATTCCACTTTTATACAGCTTGTTTTGGAACTTTGCTCTTCTATCAATGCTCCCAGTTCCCTCATGCCTCTGTAGAACTCTCTCTGTAGGTGTTATTGGAAGCTCAGAAATTTCCCATTCAGGTAAGCTATATGAGAGAATCTGGGCGGGCTTCGCATTATGGCTCCCCAATAATGATATCCCTTCACTGACAAGAGGTGGGGATCAAAACTCTCCTTTCCACCAAACTCACTCTTGTTAGTACCCCTGCACCCTCTGCAGCTTCAGACCTTACCCTTTCTCTCATAGACAGGTTTGTTCTTCTGTTCTACACTCAATAACCAAATCACCAGGGTTCCCAGACCCTGACCACTTCCTTGCCCATGTAGTCAAGACTCACTCTTATATCGGATATACAAGGAAAGTTTCTGCCATTATGCCCGTAACCCCAGTGGAGACTGTCCCTGCTGGCATGCCTCCAACAGGCCAGGGACATAAATGAGAGGTTTCAGCAGCACAGGACACTGGTAGCCCTTTGCTGGAGTTCTCAGACCAATATGCCTTGCTTCTAGTTCTGTGATCTGGGCTCAAGCAGAGCAACGTGACAGCCTTTCAAACACCTAACAACTACGATGAAGTCTCCTCTTCTCCAGGGACTATAATGAAACCTTCCTAGTCCCTTTAATCAAGCCTTGTAGGAAGAGTCTCTAGTTGGCCAACCACCCTGGTTGTGCCCTTCTGTATGTACGCTCTCTAGTTTGTCAATATCATGACCAAACTGTGCCTTCCAGAGCCCAATGCTCCAGACCTGGTGTAGCCAGGGCAGATTACTGCAGGATAATCAGCTCTGTCTTCTGGGACACTGCCACTTTTACCGGTTCCTAGGAGAACATTCACTTTTGAATGGCTCTGTTTGAACTTCTGACTCCATGCTGCATCCTGGGGACAACCTGTGAATACACACAAGGCACAAGGAACTCCCTCTACCAATGCAGATAGGCACCTTCCTTTGTAACTTTGTATCTTAGAAACTGAGGCAAACAGGGTTAATTGACTTGTCCAGGGTCACACAGTTAGTAAATATTTGAGGCTGGATTTGAACTCATGAAGATGAGTCTCCACTGTGCCACCTAATGTCTTAGAGATCTGCCCAAAGCATTAAGAGGTTTAAAGGATAGTCTCACCCAACAAGTAGATGTCAAAGGTACTCTTGAACCCAGGTCTCCTTGGTTCTAAGGCCAATTCTCTAACCACTGTATGCGACTGTCTCTTGCTTCACCCTGACCTATGACAACTGGATGCTTTTCACTCGCCAGTTGCCTACCTGTATTCTCGATGACCTGCTCGTCCCATGGCCTTTTTTTTGGTCCTCCCTCCATTTTGCTGTTCTTAGATCCTGACAATGCTGGCCTTCACCTATGACCTCTGTTTGTCCTATCCTGACCAGTTATTGTTTGGTCACTGCCTCGTGACCCATCCAGTCTTCTCACCACTTTTATGGGCTCAATGGGATAACAGATTCCAGGCCAGTTTTTTGGGCAAGGTTGCAGTCACCATCTCATTCTGGCTTGGAATCAGGATTTCATCTATCTTGGCACTGCACAAAGAATGGAAGAGTCTGGGGATTTTGGAATGAGTGCTAGATTTGCAGAGGACTTGGATTCAGATATTCCCTCTTGTACTTCACAACCCATGTTATCTTGCATATAGCTTAACTAGCCTTTTCTATGGCTCACTTTCTTCCTTGGAAAAAAAAGAGAGTTTGAACTACACGTCAGCTTTCAATCCCACCAACTTCTGTTTTTCTCCAAACTGTGGAGTAGGAATAAAGAAAGGTAAATAAAGCAAACCTTGGCCCTGTCCTGCGCACGCTGAGGACTAGAACCACAAATCACCCATGCTTTTGTCTCACTTCCTTTTATCTTTCCACCCTAGAACAGGGCTTCTTAACATGTGCGTGTGTGTGTGTGTGTGTGTGTGTGTGTGTGTGTGTGAGATGGGCCTCTTTGGCAATTTTGTGAAGCCTGTGGACCTCTTCTCAGAAGAATGTTTTTAACTGCATAAAACAAAATACATAGGATTTTAAAGGAAACCTATTAAATTGAAATAGTTACTTACAGTTCAAAATAACTGGGGGTGGGGGGACCAAGTCCCCAGACCTCAGGTTAAGCACTCCTGGCCCCAGTACTAGAGTGACAGAAATGGCTCAGGAAGTTCTGTATGGTCTGACTGCTACTCTCCCTTGCTGGCACGGGAAGCTGGAGATTGAGGCCCTGTTTACTCAGGGCTCAGACACTGTGGAGCTCCCTCCTACGTAGAAGGTTCATGGTGGTAGAGGCTAGGGGATGCTGGGAAAATGCCTCTTTCAGATACAGGCCAAAGTGATTTTGATTATTATAAAGAGCTAAGAAACCCCCTCCCCCAGCATTTGCTGATAGGGCACATCTGCAATACTTCAGGGTTGGCAAGGGCCTTCCCTCTTAACCACCCTGTGAGATTGGCAGCACAGGCATTCTTATCCCTGTTTTGCACGGAAGGAAACAGGCTCAGTGAGGTGACATTATTTGCCCACACTCACATAGCTAAGGAAGGGTCAGAGCTAGTATGCAAACCTGGGTCTCTTGTCTTTTCTCACACAAGTCCGAGTTGCTTTATCCTTCTTTACAAAAGCCCCTTTCTTTCTCCTTCACTCAGATAGCAGGCTCTCCCTTCACCAAACCAGTCTGGTAACTGAGAATTAGCCCCCTGCCACCCGAGGGTAGGAGAGGGAACAGAGGGGCAATTGTGCAAGCTTCTCTCAGGCTACTAGTGTATTATTAGGCCTTATATCCTTGGACCTGAGCTGGTTTTTGCCTTGGCCTTTGTCACTGACCGCAGCTCTCCAGTCGGTTTAATCCTATAGCCTCCAAACAAGAGATGACCTCAACAGGAGAGACTGTTAAGCCCTAAAGAAGCTTTGGGGGAAATATACCCGGAGTTTCAATAGCTTTTTACGTACAAAACCCTCCAAGTTACAGATATGGAGGACACAATCCAAAATATGGTTAGAGCTGGGAAAAGAGACTTGCCTTTTCTTGAGGAAATGTGATGGGTTCTTTTATCCCCTTATTTCTCTGTACTGTCATTTATATTGTATATCCACTGAGAAGAGACATTTTATTCCTGTAGGCATTGTGGGAGAAGTGAATTCTTATATCCCAATCTGTTCTGGATCAGAAATAGAGATTAAGCATGGAGGCATATGGGAACTAGGGTGGGGGAGGGGGGCAAGACAGGGAGAATGGATAAGGAAACAAAAAGGAAGGAGCTGGAGGTGAGGACCAGTTGGC
The DNA here is from genome assembly GCF_011100635.1 of Trichosurus vulpecula. NCBI lineage: Eukaryota > Metazoa > Chordata > Mammalia > Diprotodontia > Phalangeridae > Trichosurus > Trichosurus vulpecula. The sequence goes on from NC_050582.1 coordinate 33,425,154, forward strand.
CTCTGCCAATCCTTTGCTTGCTGGCCCCTGAAACCAGAGTTTTTCTTGTAGAAAAACAGGGAGTTCTATCAGATATGCTACCGGTTATCTGATTTCATTTCAGTGCTGGGTGCTCTAATCATCACAGATGTGGTGGACCCCCTTGCAGCCAGTCGTTTACCATTTGAGGGGAGGTGGGGGAAGTTGAGTTGACAGAGGGCAAGTTGAAAGGTAAAAGAAATCTGAGATGGGCTAAATTAAATGACTTTTCCTCCATATTCTGCTCCTTTTCAAGGATCTGCAAGGTCATAGGTGTGGCTCATCCCTCCACCAATGTAGATCATAGCCCCTTTGCAACTTAGTGACTAGACTTCAGGAGTTATCGTGATCAGAGGGCTCATCATCCTGTGGCCAGGCTGAGAAGTGTCGATGGACTTAGTTTGACTGGTCCTTGGACAACTGAGTCTATCATGGCAGGTCGAGCCAGAGCTTGTGCCCCTCCCTGGCAGAAACTTCTGGAACACAGGCTCACCTTTGTACCCCAAGAACCCAGCAGAGGAGAATTGGAGGAGAAGAGCTCCCTCATCAACAAAATAATGATAAGAAGCTGGGCATTCCTGGGGCAGCTCCCATGGGTAGGGAGGTTTTCTTTACTTTGAGCCTACATGTATGAGCCCCTCAGCAAATTCCAATGATTCTAGACCGAAGCCTTGTTTGGGGAGAAGCTTCATATTTAGTGCCCTCCGAGGGATCGTGCCATGGACACCAGCCAGTACATTCCCTGGATTCATCAAGGGCAAAACAGGAGGGAATTTAAGGCCAAAAAAGTTGGCCTTAATACCATGATTTGACCCCATCGTGCAAGATGTTAGAACTGTGAGGACCTTGGAGCCTGTTGCCTCATGCTAAATGTGGTTCAACTCAATTTAGGAGGGGCCAAGGCATGGGAATCAATTGGCAGGCATTTATGAAACCTCTACTTCCTGTGAAGCTCCAAAGACAAAAGTGAAAGAATTTCTTCTCCGAAGGAGCTTCTGCATTCTCCATTCCACTAGGGGAAAGACTGCACAATAGCTAGCATCTGTAGTGCTTTACACACTAATTATTTCATTTGATCTTGGAAACAGCCTGGGGAGGTGAGTATTGTTATTAGGCCCATTTTACAGATAAGAAAACTGAGACTGACAGAGGTCAAGTGACTTGCTCAGGGTCACACAACTAGGAAGTATTTAAGGCTAGATTTGAACTTGAACTTGAAGTGATTTGCCTAGGGTCCACAGCTAGTAAGTGTCTGAGGCCAGATTTGAACTCAGGATGATGTCTTATTCACTTTAGGCCCAGCAGTCAATCCACTGCAGTGCCACCTAGCTGCCCCGTGCAATCTATACATATATTTATATATGGATATACAGTATGGAAACATATATATGTACACACACACACACACACACACACACACACATATATATATATATATATATATATATATATACACATATACACACACATACACATGTGGAGAAACGGTGTGCTAAAGTCCTTGGCCTATAGGAAAAATGGATAAAGATGAATTATTTCTGAAATTTGGAGTCATCAGCAGGAATACCATACTAATGGGACCTGGGAAATAGTTCTGGGATATGTCAATATATCCAAGTCAGGGCCCAGACTATAACCTACTCAGGTTGTTGGATTCCAGTTTGGGCCCGGACCTGCCCAAATGGGGTAATTCCCTTAAATGGCCCCTTGTAGCTACAGCCCTGCTGAAATCTGACCTGATGGTTGATGGAAATTTCCATCCTGTCATTTCTGGGCATCTGCTATTACCACTCAGACATTCGGTGCCACTGATCTAGAGAGATGCGTGGTAGGAATGGGAAGTAATAACCGAATTCTCCAGTATGTGCTTTCTGTTGCCTTCTGCTAATTGTGGTAGCATTCAAATTAAGTGAGGGGGCATTGGAAGGAGTGAATAAGCAGGCCAACCCAAAGCTGCTTCTTACCTTTCCTCCATCAATTTCAGTAGATCCTTTTGTTTTAGGCATTTGGGCAGGGGCACTCTTCTCCCTCCCAGTGCATCTCCCCTCATAACAAAGAAAAGCAGTTAGCCAAAAGCAACCAACATAGTGATCTGTCTGATAATGTCTGAAATATTGCACATCTATATGCCCCTACATTTTGGAGGAAAGGAAGGAAGTGCATTTATTCATTTCAGGGCCCCAGACTGGTCCTGATAACCACGTAGTACTTGGTTTTCTTTTCCTTTTCTTTCACAACGCTGTAAGCACTGTTCATCTTATTCTCGTGGTTTGACTTACTTCATTCTGTATTGTTACCTGTTTCTTTTTCCTTCCTACTTTGGCTTTTGTTTTCCTTCTCTCTGGGCCTCCATTTCCCTAGCATTAAAATGGGGATAATACCACCTTCCCTACCTACATCACTTAGTTGTGAAAGGGATGAAATGAGCTAACAGATGGAAAAGTGCTTAAAAAGGTTAAGAGCATAACACCCTGTAAGGTCATCAAAGGATGAATGCTGAAAAGGAAATTTCGCAGTTCGGGCCATGGCTAGATATCCAGGCTGATTGTAGTAGCAGAGCTCCTGAGTACCCATAGACAATTTCCATTTTTACAGCCTGGGTAGGCCTGAGATTATCTACCCAGGAGATGAAGAAGTGGGTTGATGGAATCACAATTTTAAACTGTGTTTGCAGAGAAGTTCCCTACAGTTATCTGATCCAATCAGGGCCATACTAATCTTCAGTTTAGACTAGATATAGGTTTTTGTTGAATTGATTTTATGGGAAGGAGAGAGGGGAGGAGGGACAGAGATTTGTTTTCTTAGTGGGACTATGCCATAAATTGACATATTATAAAGCAGCCACACTGCACCAAGAATCAAAATGAGTATAAAACCCACGACTTTTCCTTCCCACTCTTTCTTACACTCCTACATATTTATATCTTCCTACATATTCAGCATTCTGAGATTTTTTCTGGGCCCGGACAGAGAGGCCCACGCTGAGGATTTTTAAGCACACTATTGTCAAAGTGGAAATTTTGAATAATTTGCCATTTGTCACAAGCAATACCATCCTTGTGGTCTCCCTGGAATCAGTAAGAATGTGGTTTGCTGAGCAGGTACTGACCTGGAAAGGATAATCATGGTGGCTGCTGCTGCAGTGGCTTTCTCTGGTCTTTCTCGATGCAGAGTGGCGAGGGGTATCTCCTCCATGGCAGTGATCGGAAAAGACAACGAGACCATTTCAGGGAGATGAAGAATGGCTTGTGAGCTACAGTTATGTGGGAGTAGAAAGTGCATTCGATTTGAGGCCAGAGGACCTGGATTCAAGCCCCTGCTTGGCCACCAACTTCTCCCTTCATTTCTCTGAATCTTAGTGTGTCCACTATAAAATGGGGATGATTCTTGCTTTCCCTACCTCATGGGGTTGTTGTGAGGAAAGAACATTGCCAACCCACAAGTACTAAGGAAATGGGAGGTATTATTAAGGAGAGATAGTAAACTAGTATTTGAGAGGGAAAGGGGAGAGAGGAAGCCTAAAAGAAAAAGAAATCTATTAACTGAACCAGATTGGTCATTTCTCACTTCCTTCTTAATGTCTGCATACATATTGTTTTCATTCCAGCCACAGTATTTCTCTCATTTCTTCTTTTTTCCCCAATATTGTGACATGGGGGCTAGTGTGGTGCAGTGGTTTTGAGAAATCTCAGGCCTGGGAATCAGGAGATGTGGCTTATGGCCTGGGCCTGGCTTGGGAAAAGTCCCTTCCACTGTCAGGGCATTGGGTAATTCTTCTGCAAAATGAGGATTTCTAAGGGTCCCTCCTGTCCTTACTATAGGCTTAAGCAGAACTGCCAAGGATGAGGCCAGGACACTGCCAGGAGGACCGAGAACGGGGAAGCCTTGGGCAGCTCAAATTGTTTCCTTGGGTGACTGTGCCCCCTTAGCTGCTTTCTCACCATTTGTGGGGAGGGCAGAGTGTCAGTTTAAGCTAACATGATGTCCATAGTTATGTGGATTGGATCATATCACATACTTGCCCTCCATAGGACCTTATCGTCTTCTCATACTGCCAGCAAAAGTTTATATCTTTAATTTAACAAGCAGGGATTCAACACCCACTTTGGTGAGGAGCTCTGCTGGGCTCTGGGAAAGATGGGAAGTTTAGTTTGAAAAAAAGGTCTCTACCTCTAGAAAAGAGTTGCCAGGGCAGATAATAACACAGAATCAGATAGGACAAGAGCCTTTGTGAGAGGAAGGAAATTACCAAGCATAGGGATCTGGGAAGGCTTCCTGGAGGAGGAGATATACTAGAGACTGCACTTTAGAAACTGCATTGGAATGTAATGGGGTGGGTTGGAAACAGTTTGAACAAAAAAAAGCTGAGCCATGTCTTGGAGATGGTGAGTAAAGTAGTGCAGGGAAAAGTGGACTATGAGCTAAGGTTTGAGAGACTGGGTGGACCTAGGATGTGGGCCTTGAATGCCAGGCTAAGTAGTTAGAACATTATTTGGTTGACAGTAGGGAGTCGCTGAAGAGTTTGGAGTAAAATATCAGTGGGAGGCATCATGGGATAGCTGATAGACCTACTTAGAATTAGTGAGGCCTGTGTTCAATGCCAGCTGTGTGACCTTGGACAACTTAACCCCTCAGCCTTGGTTTCCTCACAGGGTCTTATGATAACCAAATGAGATAATGCAGCTAAAGTGCTTTGAAAACTTTAGAAGATGATATAAATGTGATTATTATAACCAGATCTTTGGACAAAGAAGATTAATTTGGTAGCACTATGGAGAAAGATCTGCAGGGAGACAGAGAGCTGAGGTGGTGTGGTTAGGCTAGTTCCTTATTGCCAGATCGTATTTAGCCACAGGGCTCATGGACCTGAAATGCGCAATGTGGCCAGTGGGAAATGATCAGGACCTTCCAAAGATTCCTGTCTGGTGGGGCCAAATTGGTGGCTGTCTCTTGCTGGACCTGCATGGTGGTGCTGAATATGAATTACTGAGATGTCCCTTGGGAGTAAATACTCTGACACCATCTCAGTGATCTGTTTTCCTTTGGGTGGGGAGAAAGGATGACAGTAGCTGATGCTACCACATACAACTGAGCTGGGGCTTTGGCAGAGTACCGATGTTTTGCAGGTCCTGTCAGACCAAAAAGGCTCTGAATGTGGGCCTAAGTGCAATGTGAGGACTTCACTTAAAGAGATCACAATCCATCTAGAACTTAGTAGCTAAGTCCTAGAGAGCTATCTGAAGCTCAGAGAAGTTAAGTGGTCAGGTTAGTTAATTAGTTAAGTCAGACCCTGGTATGTTTGACTTGAAGTCAGGAATATCTGGGTTCAAATCCCAACACAGACACTTGGGACCCTGAGCAAATCATTAAATTTTTGCCTGCCTCTGTTTCTTCATCTGTAAGATGGGGATAATGGTCATACTCACCTCACAGAGTTCAAATGAGATACAGAGATCAAATGAGATAATAAAGGCTGGAAATAGGATTCGAACCTGGAGTTTTCCCCAGTTAAATCCTGCACTTTATCCATTGTACCCCCCAGCCTGTCAGATGGCAGAAAGGAAATGAGGCCAGGCTATTCATTTACAAGGCCTATGGGATACAGGCTTCACCAAAGCTATTCAATGGAATTGTAAGGCTAACGCATCAGAAGAGAAGAGCTTCCCACTTCTAAGCTCCTTCCCAGCCCGTGACACACCACCAATGAATAGATACACGCCCCCCCCCACACACACCCCAGCACCAGCACTGCACAATCGTTAATTTGCCTGGTGATTGATCGTTTACAAAGTACTTTCACATCCACGATCTCATATGAGCCTTCCATTGACCCTCTGGGGTAAGTAGAGAAGCAATTATTATTTCCATTTCCCAGAGGAGATAATTGAGGCTCTGGGAGGTAAGATAATTTGGCCAAGGTCATATAGCTAATGAATTTCTGTCCATCCCTTAAAGCCCAAATCATATGTCTCCACATACGCCTCACTTCCTCCACAAAGCCCTCTTTAGAGGATGACAATCTTCCTTCTTAGGATGGCACAGAATGCTTTATTTTGTACTTTGGGGATGCCCTTATTATGTACCATTGTGTATTATATATTTGTGAAGGACTAGACTGGATGCTCCATGAGGGCAGGAAGTATGCCTTAGCCAAAGTATGCATCTGTCCCATGTGTAGCAGAGAGCTTGCTGCCTGCCTGGCCTTGGGCCTTAGTAGATGATGGTTGAATTTGAAGGATTCTGAATTTTTTTTGATTCTGAATTCACTTTCTTTCCACTACAATATGCTACTTGTGTTTCTGTAGTTTAACCTAATATATAGAATTATCCCCTGCTTATGAAATTGAGGAACAGCGCCAGGCAATTAAGCGCTGGCCAATTCTATTGAAAGGGCAGGTGAAGAAGGTTGCCTTCTCTTTCTTTGTACCTAATTCCTTTAATGGACAGTTTGCTTTTGAAATCATTATAGACGTCTTCTGTTGATGTGAATTACACTCAAATCTCCATGGCTTGGCCTGAGATGGTTTAGAATTGTTTGCAGTTCAGACAGAGGCAGGGCTGAACTCTGCCTTTGTGCAACCTATGACGAAAGCATACTAAGCAAGCAAACAGAAGAAACCTGATTGTAAATCAGCAGCAGTCCTGGGCGCCACTGCCAGACCCTTCTTTCTCATATATAGATCTAGAAGATGGGGGTTCCTTCAGCTCCAGATCCCTCTGTGGCTCCCTGTTGCTCACCAAATAAAGCTCAACCCCCCACAATCTGGTACTAGCCTGTTTGGTTTGCTTTCCTACTCTTCTTTATTTATGCTACAATATGTCCACACTAGCTGTACACTGTTACAAATAGTCTTGTACATGTAACTCATGCTTTTGTGCCTCATTACTTTTGCTCACATAGTTCCCTATATTTGGAATGCTGTCGTTTTCTCTCCCTCCACCTGTTAAATTCCAACCCATCCGCTAAAGCCTAATTCAAGTGCCACCTATTTCCAGAGTCCTTCCCTGATCTCCTCTACCCCCAGTCCAGTTGGTAAATACCTTTTCTTTGGCTTCCTCATAGCACTTGAGCGGCACTGCTCCAATACACCAATCCCAAAATGCTATGCATTGCACTTATCTTTTTCTATTTCATATCCCCTCGCTAGACTGTAAGGCAGTAAGCTCCATGAGGTCAGGGATTGTTCCTTTGAAACCTTGGCTCTTCTCCAGGCAGTGCTGTGGACATGGGAAGTACTTGATAAATGTTTGCTGAAATTGAATGAGAGAATCTTGTTTACATAAGAAGGAAAAAGGAAATTACAAATAATTTTAATTTTATTTGAATTATCTACTCGATAGCCCTTTCTTAGCCATACCGCACTTACTATGAACAATGAAATTATATGTATAACATATAATAAAGAAATCAATTATTTTATAGTTCATAGGTGGTGTAGTAGATAGAGCATTGGACTTGGAGTCAGGAAGACCCAAGTTCAAATCCTGCTTTAAATATTTTCTAGCTGTATGACCCTGGGCAAGTAATTGTCCCTTTCTCAGTTTGAGTTTCCTCATTTGTAAAAATGGGGATAATAAGGGTCATTCTCTTAAATGAGATAATAAGTGTAAGAGCTTTGCAAACCTTTAAGTGCTATACAGATGTTAGCTATTACAGGTAATTATAGTTATACCAATACCAATACCAATACCAGTTATATTCCAGGAAAACTGGCCTACTTGCCGTTCCTTGTATACAACATTCCGTCCTCTGCCTCTCTACCTTTGCCCAGGCTTCCTCCCAGGCCTAGGATTCCTATCTTCAGCCTCACAGAATCCCTACCTGGCCACACCAGTGATATCCAACTCACTGGGAAAGGTAGATTGTGAAAGGTCATGTACTCCGACCTCCTAATTTTGTGGATATAGAAACAGGGACTCAATGATAAACACCGATCATGTCAGCAGACTAATAGAATGGGTACCTTTAGAATCCAACACCATCGCCACCCTCCAGGACTTTATAATTCAATAGAAGATTCTTTTTAAAGACAAAAACATGAAATAAGTATCAGGTCACACAGCTAGGGAGTAGCGGAAACAGGAGTTCCTGAGCTTCTGACTCCAAGCTCTGTACTCTTCCCACCTAGCCCTGCTTCCTCCCTCCATCATGGTAATTTTAAGTTCTAGAAGAAGAAAATACTCTGAACGAATTGTAATTATTGCCATCATTTGGTTCTGAAAATGCCTTCATTAAGTCCAAAGCAGTGCAGTATAATGACCCTCACCTAGCTTCATATGCATTTCAAATAATTTTCTATACACATAGATGATTCCCACACACAGTGTTTTATAGAGGCTTATACCAGGGTATATTCACTGAAGTAGTAACAGCAATTTTTTCTTACCTAGGTACTGCTGTGGCCTTGAAACTGGGTGGGCAGGTGGGGTGAGGGGGTGGTTAATTTGTGGAAACAAGTTTACAATGAACTACAGGATCTGTGTTTTCTTCAATAAAATCCCTGTGATCATACTAAGGTCTAGAATATTACAGGAATTGAATTTTAACCATGGCCAGTAGGAGTGTGGTATGCAGCAGCAGACAGCAAGGCATATGGTGGAAAGCATTCTGATCCCCCCTCTCTGGACCTCAGTTTCCTCTTCTGAAAAATGGTATGTGTGAACTAGATCCCTAAATTCCTTTTCACTTCTAAGGTTCTGAAATTCTATAAGAACAGAGGCAAATGCAGATTAATGACCCTAATTTGCTACCCATCTGAATCAAGAAAATGGTTTTAAAGACAGAGAAACTTGAAGGTACAACACAGGATGCGAACCTCCATATCAGAAGAGACCTTAATGGCCATCTTCTCCAGCATATATCTATGCAGGAATCCTCACTATCACATCCCTGGCAAGTGGCTATTTGAAGGCCACTGTGAGGGGACCATATTAGTCCTTCTGGCCGCTCCTCGCCCTTTTGGGAAGCCCTAATTGGTAATTTTTTTCCCTTCTATATTCTCTCAGAAACTTCTAACCATTGCTCCTAGCTTTATATTCTGGCAGAACAAATCGAATCCCTCTTCCATGTGATTCCTTTTAAGCATTTGAATACAGCCCTCATAGTCCTGAGTCTTATCCTCTAAGCTAAGTGTTCCTACTTCCTTCAACTGATTTTCCTGTCTTAGTTTCAACTAAAACTTCATCATTCTTTGGATATGCTCCAACTTGTCAATGTTCTTCCCTAAATATTATATTGAGAACTAAGAAAGAAATACTCCAGAAATGTTCTGGCTAAGGAATTTGTGCATTCTGAAGCCTAGGATTTCATTAGTGCTTTTGGCTGCCATGTTGCAGTGTTGATTTATATTAATCTTGCAGGCTATTAAAACCTAAGGTCTTTTACATAGGAATATTGTCTAGTTTCATAATCAATGAATATGATCTGGTCTCACCCATCCTGTACTTAGGGAGTTGATTTTTTTGATCCCAAGGCTATGACTTTGCTTTTATCCCTACTAAGTTTCATCTTATTACATTTGCCCCAACGTTGCAACCTGCTAAGATATTTTTGGATCTCGATTCTGTCATCCAATGTAGGAGTTACCCCTGCCAAATTGATATAATCTACAGATTTGGTAAGCATGCAATTTTCAACCAAGTCATTCATAAAAATGTCGAATGTTACAAGGCCGTGGACTATGACATTCCACAGGAGGAGGACTGATATTTTAAAGGCCTCCTAAGTTGCTTCTCTCATCCAGCTACTATCTGATTTAGCCGAACCCTTTTCTCAGATAAAAAAAATCTGAGTTATATCTAATAGGTTAATTCTGCACTTCTTGAATGGATATCTAGCCTAGAGTGTTTTCTCAAACCCTGGAGTTTCTTCTGTGCTTGGAGGTGACTAACACACTCTTGAGGGAGTCTTATGTAGATCTAAGGCTAAGGACCTTGATGTGAATGTAGTCTATGTCACGGAGACACATGCATGGGTCTTGCTGGCCTCTTCACAAGCAGTTCAAGGTATTTGAGCTTCCCACCTTTTTTAGGGTGCATTATGACTATTTTCCAACTGCAGGATATCCTCTATCTTTCTAGTCTCTATCTTTAAACCTCTGTAGATCTTCAACTTTTGCTGAAGACTCCCTGAGGCACCTCCTCCTATCTAAAGAGTATTTGCATGTTTGTTGACTTCAAAAAGATACACAGTAACAAATCCTAAATGTTAACACCTACCTGTTGGAGATGCTTTAATGTAGATGGCTTTAACCACAAAAGATGTCAAGCTATCATTCGGCTTCCTTTTTTAGCAGAAGTATAAATTTGACTGTAACTGCCTAAGGGTGTCAGGTCTTGTATTTTGTTAATATTGTATAGGTTTTTCATGTATTTGTTATAGTTCATTTTACATACAAAGTATGCACTAAAGATGGTATTGTATAGGTGTTAGTAGCTTGAAAAATGGACTTCCCTTCTAGCTCTGAGTATTGTGTATCAATAAATCTCTTATTATATTCAACCACAGTTTTCTCCTTAGTGGCATTACATTTGATCTGCCTTGCTGGAAGGAATCTAAATTTTCTGCTACACATTTGTATTCCTGACTGCCTTCTGAATGTTTTTTTTGTGTCCTTTACATAGGCAACATGGTGTTCAAGTGTCCTACTGCGTGTGCTAGTGAGATATTAATGTAATCTCCCAATGCCTTTCTGGAGACCTTCAGGAACTCTCTCAAGTTGCTTCTGTCATGGTGGTATATTGGAAACCTATTCTTAGGGCTGCTGTTTAGTAGCTCCACATTTCTCCCTATGGTTCTGATTGTGGCTATGGTTGCTGTATTTACTGCTGTGTATTCTCCGAATACTTTTGGAGAATGCATTTATGAGGGTTATAGAAAATTACAGCTTTTTCACATTACTCAGTTTTCATGCAATTGGTCTACTAGTTGGATTCGTGCTGTCCAACTCAAAACATTTTGAAATTCTAGTCTAAGTAAGACTATTGTCTTTTCCAAAATCATTGGAGACCTCAGTGTTGTTTTTTTCTATCTATTTCATCATCACCTCTGGAGTTTGTGCTAAATGATTATTTTAAATGATTTCAGGTTCTCCTCACATTTCAGGCATGGGGAACAGCTAGCAAACAGGTACAGAGTCAGTAGATGGAGTACAGCATGTGAGGAGGGAACAAGATGAAGGCCAGTGGAACCAGGTAGAGGGCGATCAAGCATAAGAAGATTGGAAATGTGGGAAGAAGCCAGATTGCGGCAGGTGTTAAATAACAAACAGAGGATCCTGGAGATAAAAGGAGTTAATATTGTAGTAAGGGTGACACAGTCCAACTCGTGCTTTAAGACAATCCTTTTGGCATCTGAGTGCAGGATGGATTGGACGGAGGAGAGTCTTGAGACAGGAAGGCTATTGCACTAGTCCAGGCAAGAGGTGATGAAGGCCTGGGTTAGGGTGGAGGCTGTGGGAGTAGAGATAAAAGGAGATAAACAAGAGATGTTGTGAAGGGAGAAATGAGAAGCTAGAGCAATGGAATGGGTATTTAGGATAAGTGAGAATGGGGAGTCAAAGATGATGCCAAGACTGTGGTCTTGGCGACTGGGAAGATGATGGTGTCCTTAAGAATAGAGGGAAATTTGGTAGGAGGGGAGGGTTTGGGGGGAAGGGAAGACGACGAGTTCTGTTTTGTATCATTGAGTTTGGTAAACTTATGGGAAATTCAGTATGAAGCAGGTGGTGACATGGGACTAGACTTCAGAAGAGAGATTAGGGTTGGATATGTAAATCATGGAATCATATGTATAAAGATGAACATTAAATGTACCGAGTAAAATAGTATAGAGGAAGAGGAAAAGAGGGTCCAGGACAGAATCCTGAAGGACACCTATGGTCAGTGCACATAACCTAGAAGATGATGCAGTAAATGAGATTGAGAAAGAGCAGAAGGGAATCAGAAGAGAGCAGTGTCACAAAAACCTAGAGGGGGGACAGAGTCCAGAAAAAAAAGGTGATAGACACTGTCACAGATTGCAGATAGGTCAAGAAGGTTAAGAACTGAGAAAATACCACCATTTGGCAAGTGAGAGGTCAAAAATGATTGTTAATTGTGGAGCAGGTATTCTAGAGAGCAAAGTGGAAAGGGAATTTAGATCTGGAATAGTATACTGGGATGATAGGGTTGAGGGGGGATGGGAGTAAGGGAGTGGATTTGTGAGGATGGGGAACATGGCTTGTACACTGGTAGCTGAGGGCTCAGAATTTCTGAGGCAAGGATTGGGAGTAGGTTAATCATTGAGGAATGAGTCCAAGCACAGTATCTGCTTGGAGAGAAAAGTTCATTGAGGGACTCAGGTGATTAGGCTGTTCAAGGACCTTCCTTGAGATCAATCTTCATAGGAATCCGATTTTCTGGTAGGGATGGGGTAGATATAATGGACCAGGAAGAGAAAGCATGGCTAGAGACGTCTGGATAGTACTGTGAAGCCAAATAAGGCCAAGAGTGAACATTTGCCCTGCTGTCCTCTGTATCAAGCTGATCATTACAATGCTTTCAAATAGGGCCAGCCTACAATTGTATGCCACTCCATCTATTTCTTTGAATCTTAAGAGCAATTGCATCCCAATACCTGGAATGCTAGCTGAATCAGTGAGTATCTCCAGAGCCCACTGACCGTTGCTTCAGGGTTCCTTCCAGGCTTTCACAAATACCATAGCAATCTTGGAGCACATGAGGTTCTCATCTTACGTTGCCCTGGCTGACAATCTCTCTGTTTTGTCATTGCTCCCCACCCCCGACCTTCCTAGCATGGACTATGGGTTGGAGTTGAAGGGATTACTATAATTATTATTATATTACCATCACAATTATCATATTCACATTCGTAGACCAACCACTGAACATATCCATGGAAGCCAGAAATTTCCTCTATATTAAATTTTATGCAGAACTGTACAATGTCAATTTTGAAATTTCAACTGGAGGCCCAATTTGGATAATGTTATTATTAGAGTAGCCCACAAGAATCTCATATGAATTTTTGTATGTTAATCCTTAGTTTTTGTTCACTTCAAAAAGTACACTGGCCAGTTCATTTTCTAAGATATCTGAGTAGGAAAAAAGCACCTTCTCACACGGTTTTCTTTCAACATCCTCGGTTCCCTACTGGCCACAAACCCCTGTCTCCAAATAGGGTCATTTGGAAAAATGCATGGATTCCAAATGAGACTCTGATTCGAAATGTTCCCAGTGGATGCCTGATTCCCAAGAGGCCTTTGAGCATCCATGTCCTGGAGAACAAAGGAATCAAGGATGCCCACATAAGCTCTGAGGATCTTTATCCTAACTCTCACTCTCTCAAAAGAGACTTCAGTGTCCATAGCTTTGCTCTCAAATGGTTTCAGTCATAAACTAGCTTGATTATTTATATGTGATCCCTGGGTGGTGACCAGATTTCCTCAGCCCGTCTGAACCTTTCTTCTTGTGCAATATCATTCCAGTTCCAAGCACTTTTAATACTCCCTTTTAGTACTACCAATAATATCTCCGTTTCCGTCAGAGGCACCATTATCCTTTATTTCACTCTGGTTCACAGCCTGCCATCTCCCATTCTTGTTGCTTTTTCATCTATGGGACTAGTCATCACATCCTATTGATTCTACTTTCTCAACATCTCTCACATTTGTCCCCTCTCCCCTGCCCCAGCCATGAAGCTACCATGCTACTTCAGGACCTCATCACCCCTTGCCTGGACACCTGCAGGAACCTACTGCTTGGTCTTCCTGCCTCTAGCCTCTCCTCTTTCCAATCCATCTTCCACATAGCTACCAAATTGCATTTCTTAGATCATAGATCAGAAGAGGTATTTCTCTTGAAGAAGCTTACATGAGTCCTTACTGTCTCTAGAATGAAGCCCAAACTCTTTTGTTTGCCATTTAAAGCCCTTCCCAGTCTGCTCCAGCCTATCTTTACAAATGATTTCCCATCATACTCTCTAAGTTCTAGGCCAACTGGTCCATTTGCTATTCTCCCACCTCTAAGTCCACTCCTACTCCTACTATCACCCTTCAAAGCTCAGCTCAAGTTGTTTCTCTTACATGGGACCTTTCCCGATCCTTCAAGTTGTTGGTGCTTCCCCACAAATTATGTTGTCTTTACTTTGTGTATGTTTTGTATTTATTTCTCTTGTTTCCACCCAGGAGAATGTAAGGTCCTTTCAGGCAGGAACTATTTCACTTTGTCTTTCTATCCCCTGTACCAAGCACAAGGCTGGGCACATAGTAGGCACTTGAGAAATGCTTGGTGGATGACTCAATGATATTAATGTTGTTCTTCAAGCTTTATGAGATGCTTTACATACATGCTAGACTCTCCCACTAGAACAGTCATTAAACAATAGCCTGTTGGCAAAAATCCAGGAGCTTATTGCGTATCATTTGCCCAGTGTTATCCGTGTAGCCACTTAAAAAACTGACATAACGCCAAGTGGCCCCTCATTAAGTGTTAGCTTGTGATGGTGATAAAGTGGCAGCATATCAGAGCTCCTCTCAGCAAGCACTTCTTTCTCCTTCCCGTTCTGGGTGGCTCACATATCAAGTGTACTCCTCCTAGGCCACTGTCACTTCTCTACTGATTCATAAATTACTCAGCAGCATAAATAGCACTGGCCCTGCAGATATCACAAGTGACAGAAGTCCCTTTTGAAGAGTTAGAAAGAGCAGTGTGAATTTCACCCCTGTGACCGGGTGCCAGACGATAATGGGATGGCTGTCATTATGGCCCGTAGAGTAGAGATGAGCCAGGCCAAATGAAATTGACCAGTTAGTTCCTATCAAGGCTGGCCAAAAGGACGCCTTTGAGGTTTCACTTCAATCCGCCCTTCCTTTGGTCTGGCTTTCATCTTAGCTCTTCTTCCAGCCTCGAAATGACAAGGCTCACTTTCTAAGAATCGAACTTATATAAACAATGTAGGAGCCTCTAGAAGACAGCATGAGCGAAGGGACTGGATTATTCACCTGACTCTCGACTGAGCTGTTTTGTCAGTTTACATTGGATTAATCGACTAAATGAGCTTCACTGGCAACAGAAAACAAGCAAACAAATCCAAAAGGATGCACCACAAGAGAATATTCAAAGAAGGTGTACAGCATAGGCTGGACTAGAGCAAACAGCAAGCCATGTTTTGATTACTTTTACTAACATTGGAAACAACGCTCAGAAAAAAAAATATGCTAGACAAAGCCTAAATATTTCAGATATGAAAGAGATCTGAGAATTCGTCTCATCCAACTCTCTTACTTTACTGAAGAAGAAAATGAGACCTAAAGAGTTTAGGTGACCTGCCCAACGTTATCCTGATGGTGTGTGTCAGGGTGTATTAACAATCCGGCTAGCGGTTTCTGTGGGGGCGTAAGATCCCCCCCACAGCCAGCACCCAGGAGGCTACCGGCACCCAGGAGGCTACCGGGATGCCGGGAAAGCTGTCTCTTTCTTTGCTTCCTATTTGGAGAAAGCAGAGAGATTAAGGGAGGACTAGGATTCGTCTCTGCTCTCAAAGGGTGTCACCAAACTTGAATATACAAAATACTAGCATTCTTTTAGATCCTGAGGCCCAGAGAGTAGATAGGGCTTGTGTAAAGCCATAGAGCCAGTTAGCAGCACAGTTGGGACTTAAAGCAAGGCCTTCTGGCATCGAGTATAGTATATGATCCACTGTAGCACACGGTTTCCCTGGCTTTCAATGGCACACAAAATAAGTTAGCTACTCAACTGAATGCATTGCATCTATGCCCAGTAACAAATGAAAACAAAGCAATAACCTGGGCCACCAAATTAAGTGGAATAGGTGGATCACCTGGTCAGCATGTGTCTCCAGCAGTTCCAAGGACCTGGCCATTGTGAGCTTATCCGGCAGGCTCCCCGTCAACCTTACACAGGTTGTCTCTGTTCCATGACTTAGCACACTCCCACTCACATTAGCTTGCTCTGTTACCTTTTGGAGTTGTTCCTTTATTACGTATTCATCATCTTCTGCTTCTGACAAAGATCCTACCCCAAGGCAAATATAAGTCCTATCATAGCTTAAGTGTGAGAGTCTATCATTCTATAATCTGACTGTCTAACTTTATGCCCAGAATGGTTTGTCCATGGTCTTATTGGAGAATCGGGATCAGAAATCTTCGGCATGCTTAGTGATCCCCAGATGCTTTGCTTTGTGATATTAAAGGCTGCTTGGTTCAAGACTATAGCTTTTGCTGACTCAAGCTACTAGAAAGCCCACAACAATATGGCTCCAGGCTATTTCCAGGATGGCAACACATTACTTGTCCACATATTCTTCACATTCATTCAATCAATCAATATTTATTAAGGACCTACTATGTGCCAGCTGGGGATAAAAAAAAAAGACAAAAGACAGCCCTCGATGAGCTTACAATCTAATGGATTACAATCTAATCGCAATCAAATTCTAAGCAAACTGACCAGCTTGCTGTTTCCTGTACAAAGTGTTCCCTCTCCCATGTCTATGCCTTTGTGATGACTGTCCCCCACGTATGGAATGTCCTCCCCCTTTACCTATGCATCTTAGAATCACTGACTTCTGTCAAGGGTTAGCTGAAATCTCCATGCCCTACATCCCTACATGAAACCTTTTTTGATCTCCCAGTTATTAGTGATTCCCTCCCAAATAACTGTACATATTTATTTGTTTTGTTTATTTAATTTGCATGTTGCTTGTTCCCAGTAAGTTTCTTGAGGGAAGAATCAACTTCATTTTTGTCTCAGTGTTGCCAGCACCTGTTTCAGTGCCTGGCACATAGTAGGCTCTTGTTGAATAGAGGTGAATCCATCAACCGTGGATTGACTTATTCCTTGCCTCAAATGCAAACTTTGAGTAAAAGTCTTATTGAATTAACAGGGTTAACACAGTTTGACTCCTTCTGCTTGAGCCAGAGTAACAAAATGACCCACCTGGACTATTTTACCAAAATTAGTTCATTATGTATCCTCCTTGGCCTTGGGGTAGGGGAATGGGAGTGAATTTAAGCTTTTTACTCCAAGCTTGAATTCTTTGTTAGTAAAGAATAAGGTTGTAGAGAAAATTTCAAAGCTCCTTGTGTGTTAAATCTAGGATTAGTGAGTCCGAATAATAATCTCTGAGGGCTTCGTTTCTTCCCAAGCTCCTGATACTTGCCTTAAAACCCACAGAAATTGCTCGAGTAGAGAATTTGCAGGGATGTGGTTGAATCTTTCTCTTCAAATTGGAAAAGAAAATAAAAAGGAACCAAAAGGCAAAAAACGACCTTTATCAAGGCACTATTTGAAGTCTGTTCATCTGTTCATAGAACTATAAAAATATATCAGAGTTGGAAGAGACCTCAGAGATCAACTTGTTCAATGTCTTCATTTTTCCAAATGATGCCCAGAGAGGGAGCAGTGACTTGCCTATGGTCACAAAATCATTTTCTTTTTCATTTTCTAGTAACTGGTAATTTACGTTGTTCACTTTTGCTGGAATCCAACCGAGTGGGTAACAAATAATTTAGCTCCTTCAAGAAGATGGTATTTTGGCAGACGAAAAGGTAAAAGTCAGGTGTCCTGATCACAGAATTTTGAAGCGGGAAGCGCCCTCGGCAGGCTTCACATCGAGGTCGTCAAGTCCAAGCCTTGAATAGGAATTTCCTGTACCATATCTCTGACAAGGCATCATCCTGCCTCTCCTTGAGGTCCTCTCTAGGCATCCCATTGCACTTTTGGGTAGCTCTAACCAGTCCTTCTATCTAGTCCTGGATTTGTCTCTTTATAACACCTCCTTCCCCACCACTATTAATTCCACATTCTAGGGATAGTGAGAACAATTCCAATCCCTCTTTCACCTATCAGCCCTTCGTTTACTTGAAGAGCTGTCATATGCTTTTCCCTAGACTAACTTCCTTCAATAGATCCTTTTATAGTATGAACTTGAGGCCCATCACCAACCCGTTGTTCCCCTCTCATTGTTCGCCAACTTAGCAAATATTTTCTTAAAATGTGGTACCCAGAACTGAATTCAATACTCCAGATATGGTATGCCCAGGGAATCATGTGATAGGACTATCACTTCCATGTTTGGTACTTTTTATATTACATTCATTTAAAACAAAATCCTTTCTCTAGTCCCAATCACAAACCATCTCTTGTAACAAACAAGAGAGGGGAAAATCTTCCTCCAGCTTATACTTATGAAATTGATTTTTTGAAGCCAACTGTAAGACTTTACATTTATTCCTAACTCGGTGTTGATTGTACTGCATCACCCTGTCTTTTCAGCTGGTTGACCATCATGATTAATGATAGTTCCATATCTCTAGTGCTTTCAGGTTGATGAAGTCCTTTCCCCATAACAACCTTGGCAGGTAGCCCTCACCAGAATTGCCACTAATTTACAGATGAGGCCCCTGTGAATCAGAGAACTTAAGTGACTTGCCCACAATCATACAGCTATGGTGACTGGTAACAGAATCAGAACCCGGGCTTCCTTACTACAGTCCTAGTTCTCTTTCTACTTTGCCGTGCTAAGTTGCTTCTACTCCTATTCCTATAAAATACAAACAAAGAGAAAATACACCAAGAACCACATCAGGGTCATTATAAGCTGGATGAATCAAACTTGAGTTTTAAACTCTTCCAGCTGCATGTCCTCGAGCCTGAATGTCACCTTCTTCTAAAACCTCTATTATCCTGTGAAGGCTCCTGTGTGGCCAAGAGGCTCCCCTCATCCTAGCCCTTGATCAAACACACGGTGCCTTCAAACATGGCTGCTCAGTAGAGATAGGATGCAAGGGATCTCTGTGCATTCCAGCTCACAAGCTTCACAGGATGCTGGAATATCATTGTCCCCCAGAAGCCAAATTGGTTATTAGCTGCATGGTGGGATTAGGGGGAAGATGAATTATCTAAATTACTAGTTAGGCTGAAAGAAATATGTTTCAAAAAGTAAGTAGTTGTTGCTTGGAAACCACAGTTTTCAGGATGTCTTCTCCATATACTCTGGTATCCAGTGCCTGAAATGAGAATTGTGTACATGTGTGTGTGTCAGTTGTTAACCTATATTTATTCAGTTCAAAATGATTAAGGCTGATCTTAATGAAGGTTCCAAACTAATGAAACTTCTAGATGGCATTTAATTGTGAGTGGGTGTGGCTGGTTTGGTGTACAGCTATCATCATTAATAGAAAAATGACTCCCTGCATGTGCACTTCAGGTGGTAGCTCATTGAATGATCTTCACATATCAAGAGCAGCATTTGTTTTTTTACCAATATATGAATCTCTATAATAAACTTTTTTTTCTCTTTCAGTGACATTACCTAATATTACAGATCCTGGTGTACTCTTTGAGAAATTAGAAATGGCATTAAAGCATATGGTGATAGGAAGAGCAGCTGGAACACGTCAAATATATACTGAGCAAGTACATGCTGGGAGTTTTGAGGGAATTAAGAGATCAATTTTCAATATTTCATTGAAGGGAAAAAGCTTGTTATAGAATCAGAGATTCATATACCAGTGGAAAATGTGCTATCCTTTTTGCCAGTGATGTTGTGTGAATTCTATCAAGTCCTGGAACATTACAGAGCTTTCCAAATTAGATTCCCAACCACAAAAAATTGTTTGCCTGACCTATTCCACAGAGGAAAGCACAAGTGGAGAAAGAGTGCCTAATGTCTAGACTGGGGACAGCCCATGATCTGGTCCATCTGCATGTATGTATGTGTGTATATATATATGTATACACACACACACATATATAAATATATATATTATAGCTAGACAATAAGCCAGGCCCAGAGTCGAATAGGGGAAAAGAGTGGATTGGATTGCTTCTTGGAAATGGTGAAGAACTTTCAGTGACCCCCCAGATTCTCCCTGAAACAAAAACCTATATTTTTAACACCAGTATCCTTCTGTTGATGCTATGTGGCTCTGAATCATGGAATGTGACAATCTTTGAGGAATCACAATTGTGAGTCACCCAAAGGCCAGCAGAAAGACATATGGCAGGTATAAATAGGCTGTAGCATAATTATCAACAATGAACTATGAGCAAGGAGTGGTATAAAAATATCATCAAAGAAATGTGTGACCAGAAAACATGGGAGGCTGGTCATACAGCAAGGGCAAGGGTTAACAGGGGGATAGTCTGTGCACTGCACTTGGTACCCACATAATATTTAGCTATTTAAAGGAAGGTCCCCAGCTTAATGGGTAAACAGCCTGTGGAGCATTTATGGGAGTAAATGGGCAAGAGTCTATAGCATAGGATGAGAAATCACAGATGGGACAAGACCTGTGACATTTGGAGGGAGAGCCCATGTCAATGAGATCACAGAGACATTGAAGTCTTAACTTCTGATTAAAGGCCTTAATTATTTAGAGACCTTCCATACACAGACACGCAGACACACACAGACACACACACACACAGACACACAGACACACACACACACACGTGCATGAGCAAATTTCTCTACTTTTCACTGGGGTCTACCTTAAAAAGATCAAGTGAATCACTGGGTAGTTCCAGTTTTCTGGGAGAAACTATTTGTGCTACATTTTTAATAGGCCTGGTGATTATAAATTTATGCTCTCATCTAAGGACATCCACATAATGACGAGTTACAAAACTGTCTGATAACAGTGTCATTTTGTTTTCAAAGCAAAATATTACACTTATTTTGGAGATTTGAAAGAGATTCCACTATTGCCCAGAAATTTAGGTCTCTGACACCATCATCATTTTTCTTACAGTCCAAACTCTTCATAAATTTACACTTGTAGTTTCCATGTAGTTTTCTTCCCTAATCAATCCACAAGCCCAGCAGAAAGTGAATGGCAATCTGGCAGTTGTCCAGTTAAGTGTTTAGTGTAGTTGGCCAAACTAGACCAACCAGGCCCCAAAGTCGATTTTTTTTTCAACATAAAAGAACTGGACATCTACTCAGGGTAAAGGTTAAATACATAAATGTACAACTGTGGGAAAAATGGCTACATATTTCTGCTCTAAAACCATATAATGTTCCATTTAAAAGTCTGAGATGTTCTTGAAAAAGTTGGTTTCTTTAAAAACAAGCAATCTGTCTTGTCCTCAGCTAATATCTCAGCATGGCATGGAGGTGACCTTGGATTCTGGGAGACTATGCCAGTGGAGCATACGCTCTGTCACAGTACTCTCACATGTACCCCACGCTGTAGGTCACCCTGTGTCCCTTTAGGCAATCTCTTCCTGAAAAGAGAACTCAGAAAATCCATGATTTAGATATGCTGTTCTGTATGAGACAGAATCTGATCTCCCTTTTTTTAATCCCTGCTCTCTTCTGTGAGTATATCATTATGTTGGGGTAGAAGATGGGGGAACTAGGACAAGGATCACTACCCTCTCCCTATATACAGTCTCTCAGATTTGGTCTCCGTGCACAGTTCACCACCATAACATGTGCCCCTGCACACAATGGGTCATTAGCTCACTCTTCTACATACAACCACTGAATTCCTCTGGCATGGACCACGTTTCTCAACTGCCAATCCTTCAACCTCCAAACTGATCAACATGAGCTCTGATGTTATGTTCACATGGTCTTAAATAGCCCTACAAAATCTGAGACTTTTCTTTCCTTTCAGTCTCTCTCATCCCAACTCCTGCCAGGTCTGATAGGTTGTATCAAGATGGAAAGGTCTGAGAACAAGCAGATGGCAAACTATATGGCTTTCATTGTAGGACTGACCTAAGTTCAGAGAGGCCCATCAGCAGAAAGTCGATCACCAGCTGACAATTTTTTGATTGTAGAAATTCACGAAGACCTTTCACTAAGGTGAGAAGTAATTGTGGTCTACAGAGGAATGTCCACACTGGCAGAAGTCTTGATCCTTGAGATCCTCAAGAAATGTTTATATGAAAATGCAGGATTCAAACATGGCATTGCCACTAAAGGAAATGAAGCTGCCCATCAGATATCGCCAAAAGTACCCTCACTTAGTAACATGGAGATCTTGGCCTGACTCTTTCACTGACTAGTAGTGCCATATTTGAAAAGCGAGTTACCCTTTAGTTAAAAGTTAACAGTACATTCCTTAATGCCCTAATCTAATGGGTTTTGCTATAGTGCTGATAACGTGAGTGAAAATTTTCATTTGAGAAAACCAGAAATGGTGGGTTCTAGAGCTTCCCCATTGGTAAAAGTTCCAGATCATTCATGGCCTTGTACAACTTATTGTCCAGTAGGGCTAGAAGATCACAGTAGGTGTCCTGAGCTCTAATGTGAAATTTGTCCAAGGTGACACTACCTTGGAGCAGGAAGGAATGCTGGTTTATTTTGCTATTGGGATATTTCTTCTAATGTGTATGTGTATTAATCTGTGGCATTCATTTATTCATTCATTCATTCACCAAGCTTTTATTAAGTGATGAATAGGAGTCAGAGAGCATAGTAGGTGCTGAGATTACAATGATAAAAATACAGTAGCCCCTTCTGTTAAAGAGATTACATTCCATGTATTGGGAGAAACAATGTGAATACAGATAAGCAAGTGCAAACGTATACAAAGTGAATCCTAAGTAATTTCAGCAGGATAGGGCCATAGCAACTGGGGAGGAGGAGTAGGAAGGACCTCTTGGAAGACGTGGTATGTGAGGTGAACCTTGAAGGAAAATAGGGATTCTACTAGACAGAAGTCAAGAGGGAGCACATTGAGGGTGAGGGGGAACACCTATGCAAAAGCTTGGAGGTGGGAGATGAACGGGATGAACGGGAAATGAATGAACGGGAATGAACGGGAAACAGCAAAAAGTTTGTCTGGAGCACAGAGTTCATGAAGGGGAATAATAGACAATAATACTGGAAAGGCAGGCTGGAGTCATACTGTGAAAGGCTTTAAATGCCAAGCAGAAGAACGTGTATTTATCTTAGAGGCAATTAGAAATTACTGGAGTTTCATGAGCAGGGAAGTGACATGGGCAGACCTAAGCTTGGATAGTATCAGTTTGACAACTGTATGGAGGATGGATTGGAAAGGGGAGAGACTGGAGGAAGGGAGGCCAATTAGGAGGCTGATGCAGTAGTCTAGGCTTGAACCAGGGGACTAGGGCTATGGGAGTGGAGAGAAAGGGGTGAATGTGAGAAATGTGGGAGATGCAGAACCAATAAGACTCGGCACCCATTGCTGGGTGGGGTGAGAGACAGGAAAGAGTTGAGGAAGCTGTAGCTAGGAGCATGATGAAACCCTCCACAGAATTAGGGAGGTTGGAAAGGGAGAACAGTATTGTGGGAGGGGAAAGGGAAGGACATGTTTAGTTTGAGGTTACTATGGGACATCCAGTTGGAAATGGGTAATACACAAGGCTGGATGTACAGCTCTGGCTGTCATCTGCAAAGCATTCCACTTGCCCTCTGGTCATCCTCTTCTTCTCCCTACCTTAGAATTTTAACTCTGCCCCCTGGGAACCTGGGTTCAACTGGGTGAGATTCTGCTTGATTTTGCTTAGGACCAGACCTCCACGTGACTTCTAGGCTATTTCCAAACTATGTCGTTGGGCCTGTGCCCTCCTTACTCTTTGTAACTCCTTGATGTGTTGTCTACCCCCATTAGAATGTAAGCTCCTTGAGGGCAAGAATTGGGTTTTCTGTATCCACAGTGCTTGTTACTGTGCTTGACACATAATAAGAGCTTTAGCTTTATAGATACATATTTATTCATTCATCTGAATCACATATCTATAGCTAGAAGGAATTTCAGAAGCCATCAAGCCTGAAGTCCTTTCTTATAGATGGAGAAACTGAGGCCTAGTGGGATTAAATCCTTGCTCAAGTTTGCACAGATAGAAATGATCAGAGGCAGGATTTGAACTCTGGTCCTTTCACTCTAGAGCCTGGGCTCCTTCCACTGAACTGCATTGCCGTCTTCATAGAAGAGACAGTCGAACACATGGTATTGTACAGAAGAAGGGCTAGGCATACTTTTGCAATGCTACCTTAACTCTGAGTTGGAAGCCTGATCTTGCCTAAGTTACAGGACTGCAGGGTCAGAGATTTGCATATGAAACGAATGTAATAAGCCATGTGGTCTAACCTTTCATTTATAGATGAGGAAAACTGATGCTCATAAAGTGTAAGTGACTTAGTCAGGACCACAAAAATGGCATAACCTCACTTCAAACCCAAGTCCTCCGACTTCAGATTCCAGCATTCCGCTCTATGGCACTCTGGTCAATTCTCTGAGTTTTAGTGTCCTCATGTGGAAAATGGGGATGAAAATCCTGTTAGGACTATAGTGAGGATGGCATGGAATATTGTAGATGAGAGCCCTTTGTACACTTCAAAGCACTCTACAAATAGAGGGCAGTATTGTTCCTGTTCGTGCTATTAGGCTGTGTTTACAAGATGCCGTACAACTGATGGGAAAAGTTAAAAATTAGTGGAAGAACCAATGGAGATGGCAGTAGTGGTTGGATCCCCCCAAAGCTCGATAACTAAAGTGATTTTTCACTAGGTTGGCTGGTTGATTGCCTTGACAACATTGACCAGGAAGTGTGGAATACCTGTCATTCTGTACATGGCACCTTTATGAAATGAAGGAGCCATGAAGACCTGAGCAGCACATGTTCTTCTGCACTGACAGCACCAAATTACTTGTTTAGGTTCTTTTCAATCATTGGTGACACACAGATTACAGGCCCCATCTTCTTGATTTTCCTCTTTCCAGCTCTTGAGATGGATTGTGGTGGTATTTTTAGGCACTGTTAAAGTAAGGGTTATTTGGAACATACCAGAAACTTGCATGGGGGATTCTAAGTATTTTTGTTGTTGTTCAGTTGTTTCAGTCTGACTCTTCGTGACCCTGTTTGTGGTTTTCTTGGCAAAGATACTGGAGCAGTTTGCCATTTCCTTCTCCAGGTCATTTTGCAGATGAGGAAACTGAGGCAGACAGGGTGAAGTGACTTGGTCAGGGTCACACAGCTAGTAAGTGTCTGAGGCCAGATTTGAACTCAGGAAGATGAGTCTATTCACTGCAACACCACTGAGCTGTCCTTAATTTGAAGTATGCAAGAGTATAATTTAAATAGTTGTAGAGTCACTATACTGTTGCTATTCAAGAAAAAATGATTTTGAATAGGAATGTATCTTTAAAGTAAAACTTGAATTTGTTTTTGCCATCATTTATGTGATGCTTCTATTAAAATCTTACTTCTGGCATGGAAATGACCCTGGCTTCTCAAGGTTATCCCAGGGGAACACAAGCTGTGGCAGGCAGATCCTACCATGATATAGAACCATGATGAGGATAGTCCATCTAGGGCTTTGCCTCAGGATAGGGAATTGCCCAAAGGTAAAAAAAAAATGCCCAGTGTAGGAAATTTGAATGGCCAGTGATAAGTGATTGAATGTCTGTAAGGGGAAGATGTCAGGGACAGGACCTGGTGGTAGAATAGGGGTGGAGTTACAGCCAGGAAGAGTTGGTGGCAGTCTTAGGAGAGGAGAGGTAAAAAAGTAGGCCTTATATAAGGGATTGTGCCTGAGCTGAACTTTGAAGGAAGCTAGGAGTGCATTCTAGGCATGTGGGACAGCCTGGGCACAGGCAGAAAGGTGGGAGATGAAAGCTTATGTATAAGTGATGGCAAGTAGGCCAGTTTAGCTAGAATGCGAAGTGTATGGAGGGAAATATTATATAAGAAACATCGAAAGACAGGATAGTGTATGATTGTGAAGGGATTTAAAGGTAAGACATGGGAGTTTTAAATGGCAGCAGCTAGATGGAACAGAGCTCTAGGATGGAGGATCTAGGATCTACAGGATGGAGCTCTAGACTTGGAGTCAGAGAGGCTTGAGTTCAAATCCTGCCTCAGACACTTACTAGCTGGGTTTCCCTGGGAAAGTCACTAAACTTCTTTCTGTATCATCTTTCCTCTTCTGTAAAATGGGAATCGTAATAGCACCTGTGTCCCCAGGATTATTGTTAGGACCAAAGAAGATAACATATGTAAAGAGTCTTGCAAACCTTAGCTCGTTCTCTTAATAAGTGCTAGCTGTTATTAGTTTGAGTTTGTATTTTATCCTATAAGTGATAGGAAGCCACTAAGGCCTTTTGAGCCAGAAAGAGCTATGGTCATTTCTGTGCTTTAGGAATATTCCTTTGGCAGGTCTGGGAAGGATGGGAAAAAAGACTTGAGGCAGGAAGACAAATTAGGAGGCAATCACATTCATTCAGGCAAGAGGGGATGAGCTAGTTGGTGGTTGTGGTGGGAGAACTGCTAAGACTTGGTAACTAAGGAGACTTGGAAGGTGGAGAGACAGGAGACTGAGAGGGGTAGGGGATGGGGGAAGACTGAAAGGTAGAGGATGATTCTGAAGTTGCCCTGGTGACTGCATGGAGGGAGTAAGCCTCAACATAAACTTTATGTCAAGTATGGATACACCTATATGTATAGAAATCCATGAGATGTAAGAGAAAGTAGGGCAGAAAGCATCGGGGTAAGGGAAAATGGAGAGGGGAGCAGAAATGATATCATTGTGGCAATATTCTATAGCTCTCCCAGATGGAGTAAGGAAATGAACAATACTTTCCTAATATAGATTACAAATGAGCATACCAACAAGATATAGTAAGGATAGGCGACTTCGGCTGTGTGGATGTTCTGCTAAAGAACGCATGTGATCTGTATTTGGCTGGGGTCGCTGGACATTTCATCTCTTAGGAAATCATAGAAGCAATGAGGGCACTGTTGGTTTGACTTAATATGACCAACAATGAAGAACTGATTGGAGATGTGATGTGGCTATTGGAAGGAAATGACCGTGTCATCTTGGAATGCATGATGGCAAAGGAAGGAAATGCTATGGACAGCCAAGGATGAAAACTGGGTTCAAAAAGTTGAAATGCTGTTACTTGGAAATGCAAAATTAGAGAATGATCAAATCTTCAAATATGAAGGGACTCATGGTCCAACTTCCCATCCATGAAAGAATCCCTTTTAATCCCTGCTGCATCCCTGAACTTTGAACCCTTCTAGTGACAGGGAACTCGCTGTTTCATAAGACAGCTCTTTTTACTGCTGGACACCTGTAATTGTTGGGGTGTGCGTGCAGGGCCTGTCCTTGGATTTGAGCCGTTCGACATTTTAATCGACAGCTTGGATAAATGCATGCATCAATGATGTGCTTAGCAAATTTGCACATGAAACAAGTCTGGAGTGAGTAGTGAATGTATTGGATAACAGAGTCAGGATCAAGAAAAGTTTTGACAGAATAGAAAATTGGGCCAAATCTAAGAAGAAATTTAATAGAGTTAAGTGAAGAATTCTACATTTGGACTCAAAAAGCAAGACACAGCTAGAAAATAGTGACTGAAAAGAGCATGCT
Organism: Trichosurus vulpecula; assembly: GCF_011100635.1. Taxonomy (NCBI): domain Eukaryota; kingdom Metazoa; phylum Chordata; class Mammalia; order Diprotodontia; family Phalangeridae; genus Trichosurus; species Trichosurus vulpecula. The sequence goes on from NC_050582.1 coordinate 33,452,551, forward strand.
GACTTTAGCAGATTCGAAATTCATGATGAGGCAACAATGGAAAATGGCAGCTAAAAAGGGCCATGCTGTACCAAGTTGCAGTGGGAGAACCATAGGGTTCAGAAAGAGGGAAGTAATAGTTTTGCTGTACTCTGTCCTGCTAAGGCTTTTGTTGTTGCTATTCTTTGGTTGTGTCTGACTTTTTGTTACCCCGTTGGGGTTTTCTTGGCCAAGATACTGAAGTAGTTTGCCGTTTCCTTCTCCAGCTCATTTTACAGATGAGGAAACTGAGGCAAACTGGGTAAACTGACTTGCCCAGGATCACATGACCTAGTAAGTGTCTGAGGCTGGATTTGAACTCTGGTCTTCTTGACTCCAGGTCCAGTGCTCTATCTACTGCAGCGCCACCTAGCTGCTCAGGCTATATCTAAGCCCAGCTAAGGCTATATCTGGTATATGATATTCCATTCTCAGCACTACTTATTAAGAAAGAAATAGCCAAGAACAGATCTGTTGAATGAACTAAGGATGTGAGTAAACCTTCAACTGGAGAAGAGAAGACTTAAAAGGAGACTGAGAGTCACACATTTCAGTGACTATTATATGGAAGAGATATTAGATCGCCTGCCCTGGGAGAGCAGAGGTAAGATAGTGAAAGTTACACAGGGAGGAGCAGCTAGGTGGGGCTGCAGTGGATAGAACACCAACCCTAGAGTCAAAAGGAACTGAGTTCAAGTCCAGCTTCAGACACTTACTAGCTGTGTGACCCTGGGCAAATCACTTAACCCAAGTTGTCTTCAAAAAAAAAAAAAAGAAAGAAGAGAGAGCGAGAGCGAGAGAGAGAAGAAAAAGAAGTTACACAGGGGCTGATATAAGGAAAAGTTTCCTAACAATGCTAGCTCTCCAGAAAGGGAAGGGGATCCCTTGGGAGGCAGTAGTTTTCCTGTCACTGGAGGCCTTGGAGCAGAAGTTGAATGACCACAAGGAGTAGGGGGAAGAGAATGATGCAAGCATGAGGTGGACTGCGAAAGGCCCTTTGAGATCTAAAAGGACGTTATTCTGGGTTTCTGTTACCTGAGTTTGAATTGCAGCAATGTGTCTTTGGCCAAATCTTTCTTTAGAGCCTTCATTTTCTCTAATCTATAAAATGAGAAATAACAGAATTTGTAGCATCTAATTCATCTAAAGCTACGAAGCTCACTTGTGATAATATACGTAGAGAACTTTAAAGCACTACATAAATAGAAGCTATTATTATTATTGGAGCTCTGAGATGACATCATTTTATTGAACATTTCAAAATGGCTTCATGTGCAATAAATGTCACAGGGTGGCTCTTATGAATAACTGAAGCATTGATTCGTTATGTATTTAGACATAGGTAGTTCATCAAAGAGTGTCACAAGTTATTAAGGAGAAAGTTGTAAGATAGATATGTAAAATAGTGATGTTTCAAGATGGCCTGGGGTCACTGAACATTCATTCATTCAACAATCAAGAATAGGGATTTGATTAAGTTATGTCTATAATGGGAAGAGATTAGAATTTGTCATGGCTTTGAGGCTCCCCAAATGTTAAGAACCCAAATGGCCCTTTGCCATGTGAATATTTGGAAGGTTAGCTTGCTTCTAAAGGATGAGCACTTCTCCGGATGATGTATGCATCTTTTCAACTCAGATTGAACTGCCGTCAGGTGCTCAATAAGAGAATGACATAAATGGTGAAGGTGATGCATAGAGCACAGATAGTGATCCATAGATCATTGGGGCAGGAAAGGTCCTTAGAAGACACCTCACTTAACCCCTCCATTTTTAGAGTAGCAATGTGAAGGAAAAGAATGGCCAAAGACTTGGCCGATTTGCAGTTGAGCCAGGACCAGCCTTTTGGACTTCTCAGGCAGAATTCTTTCCACCATGCCATACTGCCTCTGGCACCTTATGTGCCAGTTATGCCCACTGTCCAGGGCATGGATGAATCTCTGACAGGAAAGACACTGAAGACTAACAGTTTGGCTTCTGGCTTTAGGCCAGTCACTCCTGGGGATGTGGGGCTCTTGAGCCACGGAGACCAGGGAGTACTGAGGCCTAGAGAGGCAGTGTCAGTGATGGAGGGAAAAGGGAAGCTGGTGTCTGGAAGTTTGGAGGAAGCAGGAGCTATGGGGGGAGAGCAGGGGAGGGAAAAGCCTGAGCATGGCAGGGTTATTAAGATGCTTCTCTGTAGTCACCCAAGTCCTCTGAGGTAAAGTATCCTTCACGATATTCCAGCACTGCACCAACAGCATGCCATCAAATGAGCATGAATTCCCTTCTGAGCTGAAAAGAATATTCGTTGAGTGATCTCAGAGGTAGAAGATCCAGATTTCTACTTACCTAAGCAATTGGCTTAAGTATGAAATCTCCATATTCATGCAAACTATGGCACAGGATCAGAAGCAGTTAATAGGATCAGGGAAGTGGTGAAATTCGATTGCGGTATCGTAGAAGGATAATGGACAAGCCGCAAAAAGACTGACTTAGAGAAATCCACCAAGAGAAGAATATCATTGCCATTTGGCTCTGAATGGACAGGCATTCTGACTAATGAATGAAAAAAAGAATATGCATATATGTATATGATAAAGCATTTATTAAGCACTTGTGTGCCTGTGTGCTAAATGCTGGGGACACAAAAACAAGCAAGATGCCCTTACCTTCAAGGAGCTTATATGCAGATGGGGGAAACCATGGGGATGGTTTGGAGGCATGGTTTGGAGCTGGGAGCTGAGAAGTGATGAGAAGATTTGGTTTGGGGCAAGAAAATGTGAATGCTCCTCTCTCAGAGCCCAAGGTGGTTTCAGAGACAAAGTCTTGGTTCTGGTGGGAGGGCAGTGATGACGATGATTGCCAAGTAGCATGAGAATGATGTCATGTAATGTGTAAGAAACCTAAAATTTCAGGGCTAGATGGGGCCTTAGTGATCATCTGATCCAAGCTTCTCCCCACTCTCCACTCCTTTTTTATTTTTATTTTGTTGCAGAACAGGAAGCTGAAGCCCAGACGAGGAAAGCCATTTCTCCCAATTCCAAAGTTAGGGGAAGAGATCTCTGGGCATAGCTTTGGCTGGCTCATGACTTTTTGGCTGGGAGCTATGAAGATCTGTCAGCTGCCATAGCTCTGAGCTACGGATGGCTACTACCATTGATGGTAGCAATCCACAACTGCTTTTGTGGGTAGCAATGGCCAGAAGCAGTCAATCCTGACAACCACAGGTCTAAATGAGTCTTGACATCTCCTGGTGGGGTTTCCCCAGAGACAACTCTAATTGGCAGCTGTCCAGCTTTTTCTTTCTGCGCACCACCCCTAGGGGGAAGCTCATAACAATGTCCTAATTAGTGGCACCATTTAAAAAAAATAATGACTTGTATTGGTGTCTTTTGTTTTACATCAGAGTCATTTCAAGATATACCCCTTCCACTCTCACCAACAGAGCCCTGCCTTGTAAAAGGAAAAACACTTAAGCAAAACCAACCAATATAAAGGCTGTGTATGATGATGGATGCGACTTCCTTTCCTCCCCCTCCCCCCAGAGGTTTCCCACCCCTTCCTGAAAAGGGAAGAGATGCAGTTCCTCTTTATTCTCCAGGGCCAACGTTGGTCATGTCAGTAACTTAGTGTCTGGTTGCCTGTTAGCAATATTACCATCTACATTACTGCAGTTATTGTGGGCGTAGTTTTCCTGGTTCATTCTGCATTGATTCATATGCCTTCCAGTGTTTCTCTGAATTTGTCAGGTTTGTTATTTCTGATTGCACTGCACATATTCCGTTATGTGCCACAATTTGTTCAGCTACTCCCCAGTTGATGGACATCTACTTTGTTTGCAATTCTTCACGACCACAAGAAATGTTACTATGAATATTTTGGTACATATTCAGGGGTGTGCTGGAGCCAGCTCATACAGGCTTACCAGAGCCAATTGTTAAATTTTCATTCAGCATTTCCACTTAGGAAATCAGCAAATGCTGCAGATCAGGGCTTGACTTATTGTTTTGTTGATTTCCAAACTTAAGAAAGTTGTGGATAAAATATTAATAATACAGATTAAACTTGAGTGTGTCATAGGTGCTTTTTCTTAGAGAGATGGTTGTTAAATATTAACCAGCACACACATGCATGTATTATGGATGCATGTATAAAAATGACCTTGTAAAGTGCTTTGTGCACATTATCTCACTTGATGCTCACAACTACTTGGGGAGGTAGGGGCTCTTATTATCCCCATTTTATACATGAGAAACGTGAGGCTGAGAGAGGATAAATGGTTTACCCAGGGTCTGATGTGTCTAAAGAAGAGTTCAAACTCAGTTCTTCTGGATGTCAGTACTCTTTCCATTGTGGCATCTAGCTACCTATAGCTTTCATTATTCTCATATTAAAATGTAAGCTTCTTCAGGGCAAGGACTGTCTTCCTTTTTGTATTTGTATCCTTTGTGCCTAATGTGGTGTCTGGAGATGATAAGCACAGAATAAGTGCTTTTTCATTCATTTATTCATATTCTATTCTAAATCTGACAACTGGTACCTAAGCCTTCCCTTCTTTGGGCCTTAATTTCCTCCTCTGTAAGATGAAGGTGTAGGATTAGGCAGCTTTTGAAGTCCCTTCTATAGATCTATCATCCTATGTGTGACCTTGGACAAGTCACTTAACCTCCTTGGACCTCAGTTTCCTCACCTATAAAATGGGAGGGGGATGGATCAGGGCTGGGGAACTTGTGGCCTGGAGGCCACATGTGGCCCTCTAGGTCTTCAAGTGTGGCCCTTTGACTGAATTCAAACTTCACAGAACAAATCTCCTTAATAAAAGGATTTGTTCCGTAAAACTTAGAGTCAGTCGAAAGGCCACATCCGAGGACCTAGAGGGCTACATGTGGCCTCCAGGCTAGAGGCTCCCCACCCCTGGACTAAATAGTCTCTGAGGGACCTTCCAATTCAAGGCGTAGTATCCTGCATACGTTTACAGAGGGAATAGCAGTGTGTTGGAGTTTCCCCCAATTTGTAACTCCAGATTATATTTTTTTCTCATCTCTCCAGATTGAGAGTCAACAGTGACTCCGCTGAAGCAGCAAAATGAAGGGAAGTTAGTTGGGGGTTGAGAAAGCATAACCAACGATCACACAGATTCCCCTATATTTAAAATACTATGCACCCCCATCTGAAAGAATTGATGAAAAAAAGTAAGTGGTCAAGTAAATTCACCCTTTCATTCGTTATCAACCAAATGATGGGATTTGAAAGTATAGCGGATGGATTTCCTTTCTCATTTGAGAGCACAGAGATATCTGCTTAGAAATCTCTGGTGTGATAATGCAATCCGAATTTGGGGAAAGCATAGCCAAATGCAATTTATATCAGTGCTCAGAGAAAATTCATTGTGATATTATTTATATCATTCCCCCTGCATTCAGTTCTCAATGCATGCATATAAAAATGTTACTTTCTAATTCATGAGCTATAGACACCATAGATAATGTGAAATTGGTCATACATTTAAAATTTTTAGCATCTTAGAAAAATCATGTCTTACACAGTGATCCATCTCAAATAAAAGCATCCATATCGAGAAAACCAATATCTCCTGTGCTTTCACTACTCATGCATTAGCATGGTATGCATTATAATACATTCTAATCACTAGTTACTGAATTATGGTATGCACCCATTACTAAAAGCCATAAATATGCAGTGGAGGAAAAGGGATACTGTGTGTACATGTGCACGGGGGCGGGGTGGATTGGGCCAAGGGTTTTCATAGAGGCATGTCATAGAGGGGGTAGTGGGAAAGAGAGAAAGCCCTGATTGTGCCAGTGGAATTGCTTCTTGCCCCAGCATCGTTATTGAATTGGACTCAGGGGAAGGTTGGAGCTACCGCTACTCAGGACCAGTTTTTGTTCAGTGAACTCCAAGTTATTTACATAGAGAACGGTGCCTTTTGTAGGCCTACTCCAGGCACATCTAGGGGTTAGTTAACACCACAACAGATGGTAAAGTGTGAGATAGCCAGTGCCCAGGCAATGCGAGGATCTCATACCCTTACTTCTTTCTGGCCTTTTAATGGCTCCAAGACTACACTAACCCTTGAATCAGGCCAATTCCAACTCTTTCACAGCTCCTCTTGGACCTTTGGCATCTCCAGGATCCTGGGAGACCACTCACTCAGACTCTCATTCTAAGAATCAAAGAACTCCAGAGCAGGGATGAACCTCAGGGGTCATCTGGGCTAACAGAAACTAAAAAAAAAAGAATCCCATGTCCACCCTTCCTAAAAGTGGCCATCCAGTCTATGCTTGACAACCTCCAGTGAGGGGGAATATGCCTGTGCCACCTGTGGACAGCTTTTAGTGGTAATGTCCACCCTCCTCCCTACCCAATATTCTCCTCTCCAGGCTAAAGATTCCCAGCTCCTAGATGTTAAGATAGCATGAACTTGAAACTTTCTATCATGTCGAATGCCCTCCTCTGGACATTCTACCTATTATCATTGTTCATATTAAAATATTATACCCCTTGCCCATGAGTGAGAGAATGGCTGAACAAATTATGGAGTCTGAATGTAATAAGGCACTATTATGCTAGAAGAAATAGGGAAGGGGAGTGTTTTGGGGACATTTGGTGACACAGTGGGTAAAATGCTGGTCCTGGAGTCAGGAAGACCTGACTTTACATATGGCCTCGGATACTTCCTAGCTGTGTGACCCTAGGCAAGTCAGTTGGGCACCATCTGCCTCAGTTTCCTCATTCCATTATCCATGGGGATAATAATAGCACCAACCTTAAAGAGTTGTTTGTTGCAAGGATAAAATGAGGTAACAATTGTAAAGCTCTTTGCCAACCTTAAAGTGTTCTGTAAATGCTAGCTATTATTAATATTGTTATTGTTATTCTAAAGAAACCTGGGAAGACTTAGATGAATTGATGCAGAGTGAAGCGAGTAGCACCAGAGGAATAATGGATACTATAACAAAATAATACAAACCAATTTGTAAGTTTCAAGAACTCTGATCAACCAGAGTCCCAGAGTTCCAGAGGACTGATGATGAAGAATGCCTTCTTCAGTGTGCAGAATGAGGCATACATTTTTGGACATGACCAATATGGAGATTTGTTTTAATTTGACTTTGCATATTTTGTTGCAAGGGATTTTTTTTTCAGTTTCCCTAGTGGCAAGGGATGGGGAGGGGAGACAACAAATGCTTGTTAACTAAAACAAAAGTAAGAATTTTTTAAAAATACTGCAAAAAAGTAGCCCTCAGAGCCTAACACAGTAGTCCCAACATGGTCTGACTAGGTGTTAGTACAACAGGAATGACTCCTTCCTAGTGCTTCTCTTAAACAGCCTAAGATTTCATTCACTTTCTCGGCTGCCATTATTATACTCTTGATTCATACTTAACTTGCAGTCCACTAAGATCCCCAGATCTTTTTCAAATTACTGTCAAGTCACAACACCGCCCCCCCATGCTATATTTATGAATTTGATTTTTGCAGTGCCAATGTATGACAACGTATTTTTTCTTATTACATTTTATCCCATTAGATTCAACCCAATGTTTCACCTTATAGAGTTTTCTCCAATATCTCATCTGTTTATTCCTTGGTTCTAGGTATAAACACATTCCCAAAACAATTATCACTTATTATTCCTCCATTGTTCTTTAGTCTTATTCCTGAATTTCCTCATGTACATACATCTTCTTTTTTAAAAATAAATTTTAATTGATACCTTTTATTATGTTAATAAACTACATTTCCTAATATTTTCTCTCATTTCTTTTCCCATAAATCCACTCCTTATAACAAAGAATAAAAAAAGAAAGGAAAAAACCAGCCCAACAAAACTAATCATCTCATAAAAAGTCTGACATTATATGTGATTTTTGCCTTTTTTGTGTTCCCAGCTCTTAGCACCATGCCTGGAACATAGTGCTGTTTATTAAATGCTGGTCAATTGGGTGATATGCAATGTCCTGCCTTCATTGTCCCTCACCTCTGCAAAGAAGACAAGGAGGTGCCTTCTTACATCTCTTTGACAACTATATTTTCTATGCCTTCATTTAAATAAGGTTTGAATAGTACAGGAACTTGGACAGATAGATCACTGTGGAATTCCACTAGAGACATCCCACCAAAGTCACATTGACAATTCATCAAGTTTAGTCATTTAACCCAATTGAAATCCACCTAATCTATGCTACCATTTATTCCACATACCTTTGTCTGCTTTGCAGTGGTGTCAAAAGTCTGCTGAAATTCAGGTCTAGGATTTAACCAGTATTCACCTAATCTACTACTCTAAAGTTTTGTCCAAAAATACATGTGGACAGGTTAGCATGATTTGCTCTTCACTGAAGCCATACTGGCTTGCTGCTTTCCTTTTGAAATACTCATGAGTAATACTTTTAATAATGTACTCTCAGCTTTTTCAAGGAACTGGTCAGTTTGCAGGTTCTCCTCTCCTCCTCCTTTTCTTTGAGATTATTTACCTTTCTCTTGTCTTGTGGCTCCCCCCCCCACCCCACCATTCTCAGTGATCTTGCAAGTATCACCAATAGCAGGTCTGCAATTATATAAACCAGTTTTTTTCAGGATCCCAGAATGAAGTTCATTTGGCTTTGGTAGGCTGTCTCTCACCATCTACTTACTCACTTATTTTGGGTTTCAGTTTTCTGTTAACCATTTTTATTTCATCCTTTCCTTGGAAGAGAAAACAGAAGCAAGGGTGTGAGTAGTTCAGCCTTCTCATTTTCATCTCTCACCATTATGTCACCTACTTAAAAAAAGTGGTCCAGTGCATTATAATGTCACAAAAACACACTGTCCTTAGAATTCATTGTGAGCCTCAACCCATTCGGAGCTTTTGCACTCCTAATTGTGGCATATTTGGAAATTATAGGATACCATATCATGCTTTTGCATTCATCCTCTGGTTTCTGACTTCTATCTATATCTTCTTCTATTTTTTATATGGGTTGGTTGATGAACAGTTCTTTGTACATCCACATTACTCCCTTTAAATACCACTCCTTTTCTTTCTTAATGGAATGGTTTCATGTCTTCAGAATTTTAATATTGATTTCATTAACAGCTTCCCATCTTTCTTGGGGTCACTCTCTCCCGTAGAATTATAGACGCAAGTATCTGACTTAACATTTCTCTGAAATCCATTCTTCCCAAATCTAGGGATTACTTCAAACTCTGCCCAATTTTACTTGCCTTTTCTAAGATAGAATACTAAGATAGAATGATTACCCTCCCTGAAGGTTCCCATCATTTCTACTTCAGCAAACGGTTTCTTCTCTCTTGTCAGAATTAGGCCTAGAATCACAGTTCGCCTGCTGCATCTGCCAGCTTTTGAAAAATGAAATTAGAATTACGGTAAGCCAAGAATTTATCTGGGGAGGGAGGGGGGAAGCAGAGAGAGGAGGAGAAGAAGAAGGAGAGGCAGACAGACAGACTTTGGAAGCTGGAGACATGAAGGGAAAGCCAGCTCCTGAACATGGCTCTGATTTCCAGCTTGCCTTTCTAGAGATTTGGGAGAATTTCCCTAGGGAAATTAAGCTGATTAAGCTGAGATCTCCCTATAAAGAACTCCTTTATTCTGCATATTTTCTAGTATGTTCTAATCCATCTAACTTCTGCAATTTCTGTTTACTATTTGACTAGATAAATGGGTTTACTCACTATTGACTATTTGAGATGATGTTTTGTGCAATGAGCAGTTGTTGGGGAGGAGTCAAACTGGCGAGTGTAACCTAAAGGCCACCCACCTTCTTCCATTTATGGGAAATGGCTTTGTTTTGAACCTATGTACCCCTAGACAAGCAACATTTTGTGGGGGGTGGGGCTTAATAGATACTATTCTAGTTCAGTTCCACTCTTCGAAACTGAAGGAATGCTTTCTCTAATATCACAATCTTTGGTGGGGCAGGGGGCATATCTTCTCCTTTCCCCAGCTACCCTTACATTTCTTTTCTCATTAGAGGTGATTCAGATCTCAGATCACATCTATCCTTTGAGATGTTCATTCATATGATGAGACAACCCATATAGTTGTCTAATAAGCATAATCTTTTATATATATATATGAATTTGATACCCAAGATAAACAAGGGGATAATAATATAGCACCTAATGGATTCAAGTCATCATGCCAAGGTGAACTACATTTTGCGGTGCCAAAAAAACTTGCAGATGTGATTACTGAGCCACTGGTTTGGAAAGATAGCATGAAACAGGAAAGGAGTTGAAAATTTGAGGACTGATGTTGCCCAGATTCTCTCACCCTTTCTCTAGACATGTGCCCCTGACATGCATGCAGGAAAAACCAACACTAGAGAGCATTTGGGTCAACCCAGAAGCTCCAGGTATTGCCTACCTCTGGAGGTTTTGAGAAGGATTTCCTTAGAGAAACAGAGATGATCTTGAGGAAATGTGAACAAGGAGAAAGACCCATGGTTACAGACTCCATTCTTATCAACCGAGCAGGGAATGCAGTGATGGCCACATGAGGACAGTGTTGCAGTGGAGATTGGGAGGGGAGTGAGGTGAGAAAAGTCCAAAGGAATTGAGACAACTGTAAGCACAGTAGTAAAAACAGTTAAGTACTATACTGTTGTTCAGTCACTTATCAGTCATGTCCGACTCTCTGACCCCTTTTGGGGTTTTCTTGGCAAAGATACTGGAGTGGTTTTCCATTTTCTTCTCCAGGTGATTTTACAGTTGAGAAACTGAGCAAACAGGGTGAAGCGACTTGCCCAGGGTCACCTAGCTAGTAAATGTCTGAGGCCAGATTTGGACTCGGGAAGATGAGTCTTCCTGACTCCAGGCCTGATGCTCTATTCCCTGCAGCGCCACCTAGCATGGCTATGCAGCACCTTTGGTGCTGATGTGGAGCGATTAATGGTAAAGAACTTCTGCCTCTACTCACACATATTCTGGGCAAGGCGTGGAAGAGGACGACCCTCTGCATCCAAGTTTACATTGATAAAAGGGAAGGGAATGGCCATGCCAACAAAACTGAGGATGTTTAGGCTGGAGAAGAGGAAACTTTGAGGTGGCATAATGACTGTTGAAGAGCTAGCATGTGAAAGAGGGGTTAGACCTGGACTCCTCCACCCCAAAACTAGGAGCAATGCGTGGAAGTTCGAGAGGAGCAGATTTCGTTTGGATATAATGTGAAATTCCCTCTTCAGCAGCACCATTCCTAAGTGGAGGACAGGGCCTCAGGAGGTTTGGGAACATTTCATTTGTCCTGAGAGCCTGGGGCATAGTCTTTGAATCTCCCCCAAGCTGGCAAGTCATTCCATTTGGAGAGTGGATATGACTTTCGAAATATGCCAAAGTCATTTGGAGTCAAGGCCAACTGATTTTTGTCAAAACAATGTGTGACATAATTAAGTAATAGAAGTGACTTTGTTGCATAGCTCTGAAGGCCATTCCCAAATAGCGATTTCATCAGTGGTTTGAGCGACTTTGGAACAGGTGTGCAGTATCCCAGGGGGACTGCTTTAATTGGCGACATGTCTTTGGATGCAGGCATTATGTTATGTATATTAACATATCAGCTTGTAAAGAAAGAGAAAGTATGCCAGGAACATACCATAATACTCCCCAAACTGCTGTATACTTTAGCAACATCTTTTGAACTTTAAAGTATATGTCATATCTGCTCGAGGGCTACTTCCCCAATTCCCACTTATATCGGTGAGTAGCTCCCTAGAGGACAGCTACTAAAACTCTCAGGTCACCTGATGGGTGACCCTAAAGAGATGAGTTTCTAGTATTGTTATTTATGAACTCCACCCCCACCCTCAGCAATATGTTTGCCATGTTATCAGCCAGTAGCCTCAATATCCTTTTAGAAAAGGGTATTTACTGAGAAAATATAGCAAGAGCAGGATTAACAAAATATTTTTCCAAACTGTTGGCATAATGTCTCCCTTGTGTGCACAAGGTCCCTGGAGAAAGTCAGTCAGTCATTAAACATTTAGTAAGTGCTTACTGTATGCCAGACAGTGTGTTAAGTACTGGGGAATTCAATAAAAGGCCAAAAAAAAAACCAGTCCCTAGCATCAAGGAACATACATTCTAACTGGGAGACAACATGTAAATAAGACATAATATAGATAATAATAGTATAATATAAATGTAAATATATATAAAATATTTACAGAGTAGATGAATGTAATCAGAAACAGGAAGGCAGAAAAGGGATGAGGGACAGCCAGTATAAAAGTGCAGAGGTGAGAGATGGAGTGTTATGGCCCAGAAACTGCAAGTAGACCAGTGGAAGGGATGTAGAGGAAAGCAGTCCTTGGATGACTGTTTCCTCACCCATCTGCAGGGACTTCCTTGGTCATTGTGGATGACCCATAACTGGCTTGCTGTCTTTGCCAGTCATAAAGTATTTCCTTTATGTGATCATCCAATGATCAAAGCACTTTGTTCCTCTCTAACTGATTCAGGACTTGTTCCTCCTTACTTTATACTGTTGATTGATTCAACTGAGGTATCTGGGCCTTCTGTGACTACATTCGTTAGGGTAAGTAAGCAAGTAAGACATGGTCTTTACTTATGACAAGTAATGCGTTATTTAGGATCCCATAAGGATCCCATAAAGCACTTTTATTCTCTTTAAAATTTAAAATTCCATTTGTTTTCTACCTATAATGGCTAAGGCCCTTAAAAATAAGAAAAACTCAAATATAAAGAAGGAAGAGACCAGAGACTAAGTAGGTGGCAGCAATCAGGGCTTCCAGCAGGGCACTACAATTTAGAAGGTACTCACCATGCTTGGACACCTTCAAAACAAAAGAATAATTAATTAAAATAGTGACCTATCACATGGTGCACTTCCTCCTCCAGCAGTTCAACCCCCAGATAAGTTCCTTTTTGGCCTAGCTCCACCCTGCTCCATTCTAGCACTCGCAGGGACCTTCCCAGCACTGATCTCATAGTGTCTCAGGATCCCTCCATGCCAATCAACTAACTTTTTTTAATGTGTGTGTTTTCTGCTGCTTGTCCCTATACCAGGTACCCAAATTGTTACTTATGGCTCTGCAAAAAAAAGCTATCCTATATTTTAAATCTAAAATGGGGGTGGGGCGGGACAACTTTTAGCTTTGAAGCATCACTTTGCCTCTACCTGCACATTACAGAATGGCTTATTTGAGAAAAAATGCCCTGTTGCAGCAAAGTTAGTATTGGCATACATTTGAAAGAGCTATTTGATGTAATCTGAATTACATAAAATCTGTGACTCTAGGTGACCCTCTCCCTCCCTATCCCCTGGCCCCTACAACTACCTCTGGGGAACTGAAGGCTATAGAAGTGACATGGCTTGCCCAAGATCACCCAGGCATTAAAGAAGAGATACAGGTTTTGAATCCAGGCCCTCAGGTGCTAACCCCAGAAGCCCTTCCACTGTGTCTCATAATCTTTCCAGGAAAGCTCCTCTTGGAGAAGCATCATACAACTTACTGATACTTTATGGAGCCCCTCTTCAAGAAGAATGACATCTACTTCTCTTTGACTGTGACTTAACATATAACATCTGTTCAACATATTCCTTTGATTAAAGAAAGCATAACTTGCAGTGGATTTGCGTGCCTGTCAACACATGGATTTACTTTTTCTTTTCGTTGAGTTAGGTTCTCTAAAAATTAAATTAAAGATAATCTTCACAATTTCATTCCCACACATGGTGACAGAGCTTCATTTGTGAACTTTTTAAATTTTTCATCTTTTGGGATGGTGTATTAGCAATCAAAATGGGCTCTCAGCACTTAGTTCAACCAGGTACCCTTGAAGAGTTTGGCCTTTGTTTCCGTGATTAAATTAGGAGTCCTTGACGACCTCCTTGCCTCAAGGGAAAGCCTAGTTTACATGGGTTTGAGTGACATGTTTGTGACATCAGAGGCTTTTAGACCACATGGGTTTAAGTTGCCACTTTGTGACAATTTTAGGTGATATGGGTGAGTCGCATGTATGACTCACCCTTGACCCTGAAAAAGATATAAAACCAGAGGTTGGCTTTCTCTTTTTCAGAGCTCTGACCCACAGCCCTGGTGGCAGCACCTCTGGGCCAGCCTTTGTTATGAGCTCCTCGGCTGAACTTAGATGTTGGTAACTATGAATTGTGTGTGGCCTGTCGATGTTTGTAATTTGTTTGTATTTGCTCTGAAGTTGAGGGTGCTGGCTTTTTCCCCTGAACTAAGTGAGTGATATTTGTATGCTGATTAAAGTAAGCTTGTTAACCCTTAATGTTGCTTTCCTTAGTAAAGCAGATCAAAAGAGCCTGGGCTTTTGCAGCATTCTGTGAGCTGGTTGTTGTTGATTTTACAGTCCCTACAGCAGCTGCTAGCCGGATTGTTGAAACAGATGGGTTATCTAAATGTCAAAAAAGTGCAGTATTTGAAAAAATCATAGCGATGCCCTCACAATTAAGATATATATGATGGCCATGGGAAGTCATGATTTCTAAAGGGTCAACAAAACTTATAGCAGAGTCTTGGCCAGGGGAAAATGGATAGAATGGATGCCCTAGCTTGTGTAAAGCAAGAAAGTAGTAGCTATAGACATATTTTGGATCTTGCATTCGGCAAAGTTCTCAACACATAAGCAACCTTTCAGGACTTATTGGAACGGTATCTTTTATAGAATTCAGACATTAAGACAACTGGTTGAAAAATATATAATTCAGCTCTCAGATGGACATTTGAGCTATACCACAATTAAATATATGGATATTTATACATAGACAATGGACTGAAGTCTTTACTTTTCCCTGGGATATTCAAACTGACTTTCATTGCTTAAGAATTTAAAGTGCTGTTGTGCCCAGGAGGATTATGGGCCCTCACCTCACATGTGGTCTGTATCAGTTCATTCTAGGGGAGTCTAGCCACCAAAAATACTATTCAGGCTCCTTTTCTCACATTATTTGACTTGTTACTCCCCCATTCCAGCACTTGGGAAAAATATTTCTTAAAGCTGAAGTTTGACTTGTGTCTAGGAGCTCCTCAAAGGGAACAGTAGAAAGGCACTAAATATACAGTGTAAATAAAGTATGGGACAGGTATTTATTTCCCCTACTCAAAAGAAATATTTAGCAAAGAAAATTCTCACAGGGTTTTTTTGATGGAAAAAAAACCAACCTTAAACAAACAATATTGACTACTGTTGTATGCTCCTGGAAGGTTGAGACATAAACATTAGAGTATGAAGCAGTTTGAATTGCTGCTGAATAGTCTAGTCATGGTTACATTTTTACCTCTGCTTCTTTTGGATTCAGGACTGGGAATATCTAGAGAAGAATTAGTATTTCTCTCTAGTGTTTGTTAACATTTTTGTGTGTCATGTACACACTGATGAAACAATGGACAACTTCTCAGAATAATATTTTTAAAACAAAAAATAAAATATGTAAGATTTAAAAGGAAACCAATTAGATTGAAATACAATTATTAAAATATGGAAAAAAACAAGTTTATGGACTCCCTAAAATCTATTCACAGCCACTCTGGACCCCAGGTTAAGAATCCCTGTTTTAGACTGTAAAGATATGGTCTATTTTCTGTGGTGTTTCCTTTGGGATTTTCTTGACAAAGATATTAGAGTGGTTTGCCATTTCCTTCTCCAGCTCATTTGACAGATGAAAAAACTGAGGCAAAGAGGGTTAAGTCACTTGCCCAGAGTCACACAGCTAGTAAGTGTCTAAGGTCAAGATTTGAACTCAGGTCTTCCTGACTTTAGGTCTGGCCCTCTCTCTACTGCACTGTCTAGCTGCCCCAGCACTGAGGATATAATTAACAAAAACAAAGATAGCTTGTGTCCTTAAAGAGCTTACAGTCTAATGGGGGAGGAATGCAGGGCTGGTTCAATATTAGAAAAACTATCTGTATAATTGATCATATCAACGATAAAATTAACAGAAACCATATGATTATCTTAATAGATGCAGAAAAAGCTTGTGACAAAATACAATGCTCATTCCTATTAAAAACACTAAAGAGCATAGAAATAAATGGAGCCTTCTTAGAATGATAAGTAGCATCTACCCAAAACCAGCAGAAAGCATTATATGTAATAGGGATAATATAGAAGCACTTCCAGTAAGATCGGGGGTGAAACAAGGATGTCCATTATCACCACTGTTATTCAATATGGTATTTGAAATGTTAGCTTTAGCAATAAAAGAAGAAAAATAAATTGAAGGAATTAGACTAGGCAAAGTAGAAACTAAACTATCAAACTTTACAGATGATATGATGATATACTTAGAGAATCCTAGAGAATCAAATAAAAAACTACTTAAAATAAACAACTTTAGCAAAGTTGCAAGATATAAAATAAACCTACATAAGTCATTGGCATTTCTATATTTCTAACAAAGCCCAACAGCAAAAGATAGAAATAGAAATTCCATTTAAAGTTACTGTTGACATTATAAAATATTTGGGAGTCAACCTGCCAAGACAAACCCAGGAACTATAGGAACGCAATTACAAAACACTTATCACACAACTAAAGTCAGATCTAAGTAGTTGGAAAAACATCAGTTGCTCGTGGGTAGGCCGAGCTAATATAAAAAAATGACAAAATCTTAATGGGGGAGGATAACGCAGGAAAGCAGGAGGAGGGGATGCCACGGGGCACGCCTTGGAGGCATCTTGTTCCATGGAGTTGAAACCAGGAAGAGCCACAGATGTATGGTGAGAGTTAGTGGTACTGGAAGGGCCACATACTATATAGAGTGTTTGCAAAACCAACACTAGCCTTCTTGTTTCTGAGCCTTTTTCAACGTCCGTCTGATTTCTTTTGTCCATTTAAAAAGTTCCATGGATGCTTTTTTCTTCTTTTCTTTTTTTGCTATCTTCCTCTCTCTCCCTCCTCCCCAGCATTGCAGGTAAAAGAGGCTGCCTCCACAAAGTGGGTTTCCAAGGCTGAAGTCTCCCACTCTAAAGTTCTAATCAACTTAATATTTTACAAATAGGCCCAAAGTGCATGTCTGATTCTCTCCAATAATCAGTGTTCCCTTCTTGAGGAACGCATCTGATAAAGCAATCAGGGCTTAAACAAAACCTAGTTTGTCCATTACAAACTAATTGTGTGTGGTTACCTTGTTGCAGGGTTGTAGGAACATTCCTTAATATGTAGTATTTGATTGATTGTTTAATTGAGGCACCCGAGCCTGCTATGATTATCTTAATTGAGGTGGGGCTAGAACCTTCTGTTACTTCTATGCAGCATTGAGCAGAGGCAGCAGGTGGTCTAGGGAGTACAGTGCCAGACTTGGAATTAGGAAGACTTCAGTTCAGATCCCACTTGGGATGATTATTAGCTGTGTTACTGTGGACAAGTCCTCTCTAAGCCTCACACAACTCTAAGACTTATATGCTAAATTATAGAGGGATTACATTGGCAGTTAGTATAGGAAATTTCCCATACCTAGGAGATGACGGAACTTGAAAATATCAAGGTACAAAGGAATGCAGATGAATTCTAGATCAGAAACAAAAAGGAATCTTACTCATGGGATCTGAGTAGTTTGACAGGCTCATATTAAAGATACATGATGTTCCACATCTGCTGCTCTCCAAAATGGCGTATTTATTTATTTAAAGTTTTATTGAAGTCTTTCACTTTTACCTAACAGTCATTTTGGGATATTACTGCTCCTCCCATCCCCTAACCCGGTGAGTATTCTCTTGTAACAAAGAAAACCACTTAAGCAAAATGAAATGACTGAGTGACCACATCAGACATCATATGCAAAAATTCTACACCCAGAGCTTCTCACCTCTTCAAGAATAACAAGGAAGAGTATTTCCTCGTGTCTTTTTTGGGGCCAAGACTGATCAAAAATGGTTAATCCAGGGAGCCTTTAGCTTCTGGGCTAGACAGTTGTGAATTGAGAGCCACTAAAGAATTTTGAACCCTCTAGAGATGATATCATATAGATTTTATTATTGTTAAGAATGAGGGGTTATTAGCTTACAACTAGCCAATCGACCTTGTCCACATGCATCTTCCAATCTTCTTGTCGTTCTCAAAAGAAAAAAAACACCATCTTCCTTATGCACAAATCCGGTTATTTTTGCTCCAACATTTCTCAATGGCTCTTTCTTGACTATAGTTTGATCTCCCACGATAGGGGCATTCAGGGTCCACCACAATGGGAGGCCATCATACCTTCCCAGATTTTTGTCATATTATTCCCCTTTAGGTCCACTATACTTTAGCCAAAGCTGTGACTCTCATCAATCAAACACTGCTTGCTTCCACCTCTATGTCTTTGCTTGCACTGTCCTCAATGACTGAAATTCCTCCTTTCCCTGGTCAGTAATGATCTTCATCCCTCAGACTTAAGTGTAGCACTCTGTTTTGCAAATCTTTAATGCTTTCATCACATGATAGGGAGTGTTGTCATCATTGTAATTACTTGTGCTTGTCTTGTATCCCCTTACTAGACTACAAGCTCCATGAGGACAGGAACTCTAACTGAACTCAACTTTTTGATTTCTCTGACTCCTTTCTCTGTACACAGCTGGAACTCAGTAAAGATTTACCTTAAATCTAAACCAGTCTGATCCAACCCAATAAACATCTAGATTTTTGCTATATGTAAAGCACTGTGCTAAACACAGGGGCAAAACAAACACAAAAAGAGTCTCTACCCTCTAGGACCTTCCATTCTACAGAAGCAATACAGCATGTAAAAGGAAAAGCACATACGGCATCATATATCATCTGGACAATTAACGTGTTGTTTCCTATCAAAACAAGACAATTCATCATTTTTGCCATAAAGTTCTTTGTCCTCAAAAACATGCTGCCACACATAAACACGTATACTCTCTCTGTCCCTCCCTCCCTCCTCCACTCCCTCTATCTCTCCCTCTCCCTCCCTGTCTCTCCCTCTCCCTCTCTGTCTGTCTGTCTCTCTCTCTCTCTCACACACACACACACAAACACATTTTAAGTATTCTCTGTGAGAAATGTTGCTGAGTGCTTCAGCACACACTGTGATCTCATCAACTAAACTATTATTATAAAACATATTTGATAGATTAAGTATGGAAAACATAATATATTATTCTAACTCTGACTATAAAATCCGTAAAAATTCAAGGCAGAAAAGTCTGTCATTAATCTATTTCGTTCTGCCTCAGTACGAAAGGACATATGTTCCATCTGAATCTTACAGTTCTAGGATGTGCCCAGGATGTGAAATCCTGGAGCGAGATTTGTGCATAACTTTTTTTTCCTTTTGGGAATCTCAGAAGAGAATATCTCTTATCATTACAATATTTACTTGTATCTGCATTGCCATTGTAGGGGCATATACAATTACATCTTTGCTTGGCAGATGGAATCCAAAGGTGTGTTTCTGATCTCAGGTCAGGACAGAATGGTATTGCTTTTGTTGCAGAGCTTGCAGAGTCAAGCATAGCTACAGTGTGATCTTTAGAATAAATTAGAAAGATCAAAGCAAAGTTAGAGTGCATTTTTGACTGTAAGAAGAGGAAACATTTAGAGTTGAATACATTAAAGGATTCATCCAACCAGTACCACATAGTTTTAACTGTTGCATCTGAAGTATCTTTAGTTTAGTTTTCAAAGCTGGTAGGGCATGAGAATTGGAGAACAGTGAGAATGCTTGAGTTGGGAGGAAGGAACCTAGGAGGTTGTCTAGTACATGTCACAACTGAGCAGGAATCACCACTATAACATACCTGATAAGTGGTCGTCCAGCCTCTACTTGAAAAGCTCCAGGTAGGGGAAATCCATTATTTCTAGAGGCAACCCTTTCTGCAACCCTTGATTAGTTCTAACAGGAATATTTTTACTTACGTAAAGATGAAATATGACTGAAACTTCTGCCCACTGCTCCTTGTTCTGCCCTCTGGGGCCAAACAGAACCAAAGTGATACTGAGTCCACATGGGAGCCCTTAAGACATTTGACAACACTTACCATAATCCCACCAAATCTTCTTTTCTCCAGGCTAAATACCTCTAGTTCCTTCAACTGTACCTCCGATGCTATGTTCTATAGTCCTTTTACCCTTCCAG
Organism: Trichosurus vulpecula; assembly: GCF_011100635.1. NCBI lineage: Eukaryota > Metazoa > Chordata > Mammalia > Diprotodontia > Phalangeridae > Trichosurus > Trichosurus vulpecula. Next base: position 33,472,639 of record NC_050582.1, read on the forward strand.
TCAGAGGGTTATAGGTTCACACATCTAGACCTGGTCAAATCCTCCATTTCTCAGATGAGGGAAATGAGAGCCCAGACAAGTTAAGTGACTTTTCCCAGTATCATACTGGTAGGGTTCAAAAGCTGGTCTTCTGACTCTAAAACTGTTATCAGAGTCATTCCTAAAGTATGGTGCCTAGAACTGAGCACACTAGCCCTAATCCTAATTCCTCAAGATGCCGTCCAACCAAGGCAATATATAGTAAGATTGTTACTTACCTTATTCTGGGTACTATGCTTTTACTAGCCAACCTAAATTAATGCCAGGAAGGTCTTACTCTGATCCTTCAGCAGTTGATAGACATTCAGTCTATTGCTGGGCCTTTGACACTTGGTATGATCTGCCAGAGTGTATGTACCACCAGCTTAGTGCAGGGTCATCTCTGTACTATGATGAAGCATTGGAGGAGGGTTTTTACAATGGCCAGATGAGAAATAATTTGACTACCAAACAAGATGAATTAGGATAAGGGGTAGAGTCTATCAGAGGAGTTTGCCCAATCAATTTGAGTGTTATCTCTTCTCCTGTTGAACATGAGCATGCACACTGTTGCCTTTCTCCAAGATGATTGGCTGCCTGAGATTCAGGAGTATGGACTTGACAGAGCAGCTTCCTTTCTCCATGGTCTATAAATGATCAGCTGAGCCCTTTTTTGTCTTTCATTTTTTTCCCTGTTCAGGAGACAAACCAGAGTGCAACTTGGGTCTGTATTTTGGAGGGATGGAGGTATGCCTATGAATGCATGGTCTCCTAACTTCTTCCTCCCAACTCCCACAGAAATTGACGATGGCTGTTGCTGATGTTTGATGCACATTTGATTTAGAATTAGAAGAAAAATATTCTGTGTTGGGGAAAAGAGTTGCTGTTAATACTAGTGTTCTCTCTAGGACCAAAAGGCTTTAAAACCATGCATATCTTTTGATCCAGCAATACCAATACTAGGTTTGTAACCCAAAGAGATTTAAAAAGGGGAGGAGGAAGGACTTATTTGTACAGAAATATTTATAGCAGCTCTTTCTGCAGTGGCAAAGAATTGGAAATTGAGGCAATGATTGAACAAATTATGGTATGTGAGTGTGATAGAATACTATTGTGCTACAATAAGGGATGTGCAGGCAGATTTCAGAAAAATCTGAAAAGACTTACATGAACTGATACAATGAGCAGAACCAGGAGACCATTGTACAGCAATACTGTACGGTGATCAATTGTGAATGACTTAGCTATTCTCGGCAATGCAATGATCCAAGACAATTCCAAAGGACACATGATGAAAAATGCTATCCACATCCAGAGAAAGAGCTGATGGAGTCTGAATGCAGATTGAGGCATATTTTTCACCTTTATTTTTTGTGTTTATGTTTTTTTCTTTTTTGGTCTGTGTCTTCTTTCGCAGCATGACTGATATGGAAATGTGTTTTACATGATTGCACGTGTATGATCTATATCAAATTGCTTACCATTTCAGGGCAGGGAGGGAGGGAGGAAGAGGATTTGGAACTCAAAACTTTAAAAAATAAATGTTAAAAATTGTCTTCACATGGAATTGGGGAAAAAATACAATAATAAAAAACCAAAGAAATTGGTTGCCTTAGGGTAGAAGTGCATGAGAATTGTATGAGCTTGCCCCCACAGCCTGAGAGAAGATGGCAACAGCTGAGGGCACTGGTAGAATTGCTGCAGAAGCAAATTGCAGAAGCAGGTAAGTGTACACCCACTTGGTACAATAGGCGAGTTCATGGACAATGTTTCTGAACCCCAACTTCCTGTGTAAAGAGAGAGATTTTAATCTCCTAGATATCATGATATAATAATATAGCCTCCTAGTCAGAGATGAGAGATTTTCTGGGTAGCGTTGCCCTGGGGTTTACCTCCTCAGTTGCTCCAAGTTCAAGGAGGATGGTATCCTGGACGATGTAGATCTTCAAGAAAAAAAAAAAAACAATGATCTATGTGAACCTCATGGCCAAAGGAACAGGGATAAGGATTTATTAACTGAGCAAAGGACTTAGATCTTGCTGCCCCACTCCCCTCACTATTGTAGTGAGGGATTCCTATGATGCAGGTCTAATGTGATGGGGTATTCTTTGTTCAACATCCCCAAAGTACAACTACCTTCTGGGGTTGTGATGAGGGTATGAGTTATTGGGGTGTCTTCTGGATTTTTGTATTCATTTAATGGATTCTCATGAGTCTGTGCCTTCTGTGGCTCTGGGGTAAAATAAAGGCTATCCCATACCCGATTTGCATTTGTCATTTTGAATACTAATATGGGAGTTGGGGAACCTGTTATCCACATTTGGGAAAACTTAGACATGTTATATTATATTGTATTATATTATAATTTTATTGTATACATATCATACCAAATTAGACATAATATGTATAAGGTCTATTAGGAAATTTGCTGGAGTAAACTACAGGGGGAGGCATAACAAAATAAAGGATGAGACTGGATCTGTGTAAGCCCAAGGGTTCCAGGGGCCTTGGGCCATGGATTATGGCCATTTAGACACTTTATAAAATAACAATCTATCCTGTAAAGCAACAGCAGTGGGAAAGGACCGGCTTTTTTTTAATCTTCATTTATGGATGGAGATCCTAGCGTACCAGCCACAGCACATCTATGACCTCCTGAATCTTGATTGCTGAGCTCTCTGTCTGCACCTCCAGAGCAAATGCAGAGGCAAACCGAAGTGACTTCTCTTCTGTTTCTCCAATCCCCAATCTGGCATCCCAGAGGCCCAGCAAAAGACCCATCTGTGTAGTTAAGCATGTGCCTCACGGATGTGGGAGGATTAGCAAGTGTTCGACCACAGAAGTGAGTCTGGGCAAAGAAGAACTAAATGCATATTTCTGCAACTGGTACATTTTTAAAACAGGCATTCAAAGATGGAATTGGCAAGATGTTCAGATGCAAAATATTTGTGTTGCAATTCTATTCATTCCTTGTATTCGCTATGGCAAGCCTGGGCTCTTCAGCCCCCATCTTCCCAGGCTCCCACTTTCAGTAGATGACCTTGTTTCCTGCTTTCCTGAGAAGATGGGATGTTCCCATATTCCCTCATTTCCACCTCAAAATCCTTCTCTGCCTGCCTCCATTTCTTCCTTTTTCTCTGGAACTCAGGAGAAGATTTTACTTCCAGTTGCTGAAGGGGAAGGTTCTATGGCAGAAGGGGCTGGAGAAGGAGAATTTGAACTGAATAAGGAGAAGGAAAAGAAAGTGAACGGGATTTGGAGGGATTGGTGGGACTTTTCAGGAAGGCCAGAGATTGATTTGGGGGAGCAGAAGCTGGGGCAGGGACACTGGAGGGAAAATTGAGCTGGTGGAGGAAAAGGGCTTAGTCTGAAGGAGGAGTGAGGAAGAGGAGGAAACCTGGAGGAGAAGACAAAAGGATTAGGAAAGCAAGAAAGGTAAAGCAGGCAAATTGCTATGACAGTCAGAGCTTAGTGTGGGAACATGGAAGGCAGTTAAATGTGGTTGTCTAGCAGGCCAGGGGCTGCTAAAGAGGCTGTAAATTAGGGGCTAAAGGGTGACTGGTACAGAAGTAAGTTGGAAGACTCCTGATCTCAGTAAATATTGACAAATTGGGAAATTTCTCGGTGATTTGTATTGGAGGGTGTGTCTTTCTTTCTGCCATGGCCAAGTGACTGTAGTCTATGTTCAGTGTAGGCTGGTCTTCCTAGGGATAAGAGGATATGAAGTCGCTGCAGGGACAGTGAAGAGCTTCTTCCAAAAGTGGAAAATAAGTAAAGGGATCTGAGGAAGCAAAGAGGAATTCTGACCCAAATTCAGGGCAGGAAGTCGGAGAATACAAAAATGTCACCCCAAGGAGGAAATGGAAAAGGACCATTGGAAATGTGGAGTGGAGAAAAAGCAAATTGGAGGTTCTTTCTGAGGAGGTGGGAGAGAGCTGGCTACCGTGAGGAGGAAGCAGCTGCTTGTCCTCTTCGGGTAAGTAGATCTGCAGGTGCTTACACGTGAGAGATTATCTAGTAAGAGTCAGAGGAGGAAGTACTTTTGGTTGGCATTTGTCTCCCTGATGAGTGGAACCAAGGCCACTATTTGTCTACCTGATAGTTGCAACAGAGAGGCCTACTGTTTTTCCAGGGCATATATCCAAGTCTTGACAGAGGAACTCCCAAGACTCGTTAAAACGGATGACTACTCCTTGCTCCTGGTGATCCACATGGGCACAAATGACACTTCCAGAAGGAACTTAGAAACCACTGCCAAAGAATATGAAGTCACGGATGAGAAACAAGACCACAGGGTCACAGGTGGTGTTTTCATCACTTTTGTCCAGTACAGGTTAGGGAGGAAGAAGAGAAAAGCAGACATGGGAAATGAACACCATGGTAAGAAGATTCTGTCTGAGAACAGGATTTGGATTTCTGGACCACAGCATCAAATATAGGAACAACAGGCCAAGGATACACCTAACAAGGGATAGTAAGAATATATTTTCCCAGAGTTTTGCAAATCTAGTAAATAAAGATTTTCTTAAAAATAAGAAAGAAGAAAACTGTCTATGTACATTCACTAAGCTAAATTCCAAAGAGACTAGGAAGATGAAAAGCAACTGAAGCACCCACAAGTTGACAAACTCTAAGAAAAAGGAGCCAGGAGTAAAAGCCCCTGCCTCAAATGTATATAGACACGTGCAAAATACAGGTGATAAGTAAAATAAACTAGAAGTCCTATTTGGAAGTGGCAAATTTGACCTCAGAGATATCCCTGAGCTGTGGTGATTTGACACACGTAAATAAGATACGGTTTTAGATAGATATTCTGTTTTAGAAAAATAAGACAAATTAAAAGGGGGAAGGGTATCCTTGTTAATTAAGAAGATATACTTAGGTGAGTAAATCTAGGGAAGCAGAGGGGAAGCTCAGTTTAGAGTGTTTGGTGACAGATCATTAGTGGCAGAAACAGAAATGATTTGTCACTGGAGAATGCTACAGATCACCTGGCCAAAAAAAGGGAACAGATGAGGAGTTTGGGAAACCAATCACAAATCTGGCAGGGAAACACAATATAGTAGTTGTAGGAGATTTTAATTATGTGGACACCCGTAGTAGCTTTCTGTCAGCCAAAATACCTTTTTGACTTGCCTTCAGGATAATGTCATCCTTTGAAAGGCGGGGGAACCAACAAGGGGAGCATTCTATTCTGGATCTGATTCCTGCTAAGGAGGGAGGAGCTGGTTGCTGAGGGAGAAATCTTTAAATGTACAGGTAGGATCTCCAAGCTGCTGCACTTAATGGTCTACAAAGCCTTCAATTCATAATGACCCTACAAGTCCAGGCTTTGTTTTTCATTCATAATTACCCAGTGAGTTCTGGTAGTCTTGGTATTAATTGTTCCCTTTTTATAAATGAAGGAATGGAGGCGCAACAAAGTTAAGTGATATGCACGCCTAGGGTCACACAAATAGGGGCTGGGATTTGAACCCAGGTCTTCAAATTCCCAGGTTTGGGACTTTTTCAGCCACACCCTACTGTTCTAAAAATTACAATTGCTCTCGTCCTTTGTAGCAATGACATCTTGCCTGTTTATGATTCCAGCATTCTTTGGAGCACAAGCTTCAACCAGCAGTTTAATTTATCAGGACCAGATGACCTGTCAGGAAGGGCTTTACGGTAAATGCAAGGGCCATCACTTCAACTGTGGATTACTGAGTTAGAATGAAATCCATCTCCATTTGTGGTTAAATTTTGAACAGCTTTGGACCATGAGAAATGTGAGAAGCACACTGTCCATTACAGACTGAGTTATTCTTTACTCAGGTAGGGGATTGTCTTTCAAAGCTCAAATTTCATCTTGACCACTAACATTGAAGTAACAAAGCTGCTCACTCATGACCCTTGATTTAAACTCTGTCTCTACACATGCATATGGAGTTGGGAAACAGTGGATTTCGCCACATACTTTCCTCCGGAGTTACTGAGAGTTTGCCTCCTTTTCAACCATTCTTATTACCTTCTGCCTCAGCCAAAGGGGTGGTATGTGCAGATACAGCTTCTGAATCCTGGTTCCAAACCTCCTGAAAGGTATTAGAAAAAGAGTCCTTGAAGCTAGAACATACTGCTGTCATAAACAAATACCAGAACTTAGGCTACTAGAAATCCAATGATTAAAAAAATCTCTTGCACAAATTTCCATTTTATTACAAAGAAATATGTAGGACATTTAGAATTAGCACTGATTCACATACTTCAGCTTGAAATGGAACTGATTCAAAAAGCCCACAAAACTGAGTTGGATATTGCAATACATACTTCTGTTCTTCAATGGGTCTTTGATTATATAAGTTCATTCCATGGGTGTCATTCACATTGTGCTATCACACCTTCTGTGACTTTTGTTCATGTCCTCTCCATATCCCTCTATAAGAAGTCCACCCAATATGCTGGAGGTATTCTTCTCTATAGTGTAATATTTCCTGAACACCTATGGTGTGACATCTTTTGTCCCTCACTCTCATGACATGACTGGCCCACATCCTTTTTCTGATCATCAATTTTCCCTGATTATATCCTTTATCCCAGAGGTGACAGACACACGGCCTGTAACATTCCTAAAGTAAAACCCAGATTAAAATGTGGTTGGGAAATACTTAACCAAATAAATAAAGATATGATAAAACTTAGTACTACATTTTAAAACTAAGTCAATATGTGGTGCACAGGGATCCTCATGTCAAATTTAGTGGCCCCCGTTTCTGTTTGAGTTTGATATCGTTGCTTTATGCTTTTATTGCATGCAAGTCCTCCTTGGTATTCTCATTTTCTGTTATTCTTTCAAGCAGCATGCCATTCTTCCTAATTTCCTATAAAGATGTATTTCACCCTCTCTGAAACTTATAGTCTTAGGGAGTTGCCTAGAACACTGAGAGGTTGGTTAAATGACTTGCTCAGAGTCACACAACCAGGATGAAAGAATGGGAACAAAAAAGTTCTTCGATGAGGAGACAAAGAGGCAAAGGAGAACCCTAGTTTGTATGAGGAGGTTGGGTGATGGAAGGATGTGTGACAAAGGAGGGAGGGAAGAAGGACTGGTGAACATCTGAAGGGAAACAATAGTTATGAGACTTTTCCTGTAGAAGGGGATGTAGACTATTTTAGGAGGATATAGAGGCTTAGTGGGCTTCAAGAGGTCATCCAGTAAGGGTCAGAGGAAGAAGAGATGGGTAATGGTGACTAGAAACACCCTCCTGAGGGTCACCAAAGACCTCTTATCAACTTCGATATAAATAATAGAGAGGTCCACTGCATTCCCAGGACATGGATCAAGGATGTGGCGGAGAGCCTCTTGAAATGTGTCGAATCTTACTGTCCATGACCACTACCTACTCACCCTGCGTGAGTTATGTGGGGGCAAATGATGCCACCAGGAGAAATTGAGAAAGTATTATGCGGAATTGGGAAGTCTTGAGTAAAAAAGCAGAAGACCTTTGGGACACAGGTGGTATTTTCATCAGTCCTGCCAAATGAACATAGAGATTTCTAAAGAGAAGGTTGGATTTGGGAAATGAACACTTGGCTAAGAAGATTATGTCTGAGAAAGGGATTTGGATTTCTGGATCACTGCTTAAGACATAAGAGCAATGAAGTTTTGGCTAGGGATGGAGTGTACCTAATTTGGGCTGTTAAAGATACATTTTCCTGGAGCCTTGTGAATCTGATTAAGAGGGCTTTAGATTGAAAAGGGAAGGGAGAGGAGGAAATTGACTTCACATATCTGCCAAGCCTGAAAGAAAGGAACAGCTACAATACAGGATGAAGACTAACAGAAGAAAGATCTAGTGATTCACAGGAGACAATATCCAGGAAGAGAAGCAGCAATAAAACCAATGACTTCAGATGGGATAGGGATCAGGCCTGTTATTTTGTTAGTACAGGAAAGCCCTGGGCGAGGCAATCAATATATGTCAGAACTTTCTCTGCAAATTAATGCGTTAGAGAGTTGCCTAGAACACTGAGATGTTGGTTAAGTGACTTACCCAGGGTCATACAAGCAAGATATGTCAGAGACGGGACTTGAAACTGGGCCTTCCTGGCTCTGACACCAGCTCCTTCTGTCCACAATACCATGTCGCCTCTCAACCTCAGATACGGATACATACATACATACATACATACATATACATTTAGTTGTTCAGTTGTGTCTGATTCTTTGTGACTCCATTCAGGGTTTTCTTGGCAAAGATACTGGAATACTGTGCCATTTTCTTCTCCAGCTCTTTTTAATAGATGAGAAAACTGAGGCAAACAGGGTTAAGTGACTTGCCTGGGACCACAGAGCTAGCAAGTGTCTGAGGTCAAATTTGAACTAAGGTCTTCTTGATTCCAGATCCAGCACTTTATTTACCACACCACCTAACTGCCCTAGTATATGTAATGTTCTATGTGCATGTACATGTATATATACATGTACATGTATGACATATGTATACATATACACATGTATATCATTTATTTGTGTTTTAAAGTTTGTAAAGGGCTTTACGTATATTACCTCATTTGATCCTCACAACCCTTTCGAAGTAAGCCCTATTAATATCCCCACTTTACAGATGTGGATGGAAAAACCATATATTTCTAGCTGTCTATTTCCACATATGTATACTTGTATATACGTATATATACTGGCACTGATAGAAAGCAAGGTGAAATGGAGGGTCTAGTGCAAGGAGGTAAATTTGACCCCATGGTCATCAGTCAGACCTGGTGGGATGACCCTCATGACTGGAATATGACTCCAGAAGGGTAAATTTTATTCAAAAAAAGAGAAGAGATAAATGTTGTAGTGGAATAGCATTGCACATTAAGAAGATACACTCGTAGGAGGAGATCCAACAACCCGAGAAACATAATGGAGAGTATTTGAGTAAGTATTAATGGAGGGAGAAATGGAAGAGATGTTATTATTGAAGTTTATTATAGACCACCTGGACAGAAGGAGTACATAGATGAGGGGATTTATAAATTAATCCCAGTGCTGACATGAAGGGGGGAGGGGAAGATAGCAAGCATTTATTAAGCCCCTACTATGTTTCAGGCACATGGGGGACATCACCTTACCAGAAATCTGCCAAAGCTATCTTTTGGTCCAAAGTAGACAAGTTGATAAATTTTTGATAAAATTGGTCATTTGCTTTAATTATAATTTCATCCTTATAAATATTTGGAAGCAACAAAGAGAAATTCATTTCTGGGCCTGATTCTCACCAACAAGAAGGATGGGGGTTGCTGAAGTAGGAATGACAACAACCTTGGGGATCAAGTGACCATTCATTATAAACCTTGAGAGAGAGAAAAAATCTAGGCAAACTCTGGATTTTAGGACAGTGGATTTTGACAGGTTTAGAGAAATAATAGGTAGGATGCAATATTCTATTGTTTCTTCTGGGAAAGCCAGCCTGTGAAGGATGGAAAGCTTTTAGGAATGAAATACTAAAAATGCAAACAGATTGAATTCTGATGTGGCTGTAAAAGAGGAACTGATGTGACTGTAGCAGGAATTCATCAAATAATTCAGGCTTAAAAAAAGATATGCATAGAAGGGAACATAGCAAAGTCCTATAAATATACTGTCAGGAGTACTAAAGGCAGTATAAGCTAAGTCAGTCCAAGAAGGGTAAGGACAAACAAGTAATTTTTAGTTGTGGAGGATGATGCTAACTGCCAGTATTGACAAGGCTCAGTTACATGGTGTGTGAATTACTCGGGACATACAGCAATTTTGTAAAAAGCAATGCTAATAACTTATAAACTATTGATGTAAAACAGCCTAATTAATCCCCAGAAACAAGCAAAGACCTTCAGAGGGACCTGACAGCTGAACAGGTTGTTACTGATTATAGTGCATCATAGGCTTTTTTGAATTTGGGAGAACAGCAAGAAGATTAGTAAAGACATACAAACACCTGCTAACTGTTTCTATGAAGAAGAAACAATGCTTGCCATAGGCAAGACAATACAAAGACTGGAGTACTATACAGATTATGGAAAATTACTGATGAAACTCACTTCATTTCAGACTGTTCCTAAACCATTATCAGAAGAGGTCTAGATAAACCTGTAAGCTCTGGGGCATCTTCATCAAAATGCAAGGTGGACCCTCCAAAACTGTTTTGGGCCTGGAAGTCATATCTCCAGTCAGGAAATGAGGAGCTCTGATAAATGTACTAGTTACTAACAAGTAGAATTGTTCCAGAATTAGAGATATTCATAAATAGAAATTGAATATTACAGTATGACCCATATCATGCCACACATCATGAATGATTAAGAGATTGAGCCAAAAGATGGAGCTAGACATGCTTCATCAGCCTGGGAATTCACCTGATTCGAAACATATTGGAAGCCTCTGAGGTATAATTTAGGCTATACTTGGGAAAACAGACTGTTCATGAATGGTACACTTAATATACAATGTGATAAAAGCGTAGTTTTATGATGAAGAACTAAAGTATATGGGTCAAAATCTTGGAAACTCGTAAAATAAGCCATTGCAGGTAGATGAGGACATATTGCATACTAAAAGGTATTTTTAAGATAAAAAAGTTTTAAGGTTTATGACAGGGATGCAGGTTCCCCACTCCTGATTTATGATTTGTTAATAAATTTAATTATTTCGCTTTGTCCCGGTTAATTTGCACAGCAGCATATGCTTTGTCATCTCTTCCAAGGAAAATGATGTTTAGACAAGCAAGGATAGAATGAAATGGTCCAAAGCTGCAACTGTCAGTACTGGAGTTGGAATTGTAGACAAGTAAAGAGATAAGAAAGCGCTGAGTTGTGCTGGATGAGTTGAAGTAATCAGGCCCAGACAATAACCACATAGTAGGGTCCTAAAGGAGGTAAGTTTGAGAAGTCACTGTCAGTGATTGCACTCAATGGAACAGGAAGTAGAGAACTAGAAAAAGGACCATGTCCCAATGTTCAAAAAAAGGAAAATCAATATCTGCAAACTGTGGGCTGCTGAGCTTGACTTCAAAAGCTGGTGACATTCCAGAACACATTATGAAAGAAATAGCTTGGTATCACTTAGAAAGGGACTACTAAAAGCCAGCATGACTTCATCAAGAATGAAGTTCACTGCCTTTTTACAGGCTTGCTAGATTAGGGGAATGGTGTAGATAAAAAATCTGGATTTGAGCAAAGTTCTGAGATAGAGAGATGGAAGCTAGATAAGAGTAGAATTAGATGTAAGTGGGATGGGTCACCTTGAAGGGAACTCTCCAGTAGAATCCTCAAAGATCTCTTCTTGGGCCTGGGCTGTGCAACATTTTCATCAATGTGGGATGAAGACATAGAAGATATGCATCAGAATTTTCTGATAACAAGAAACTGGGAGGGATATTTAACATGTTAAATGAATCAGGATCCAAGAGTATTTCTGAAGGCTGGAATTATGGAGCAAATTCACTATGATTAAACTGAATCGAGATCAACGTCAAGTCCCTTGACTTGAGTTGCAAAAATAAACTCCATAAGGACAAAGTTGGGGAAGGTTTAGTAGGCCAATGATTATTGTGAAAGAGATCTCCAAGGGTGGTGGTCAGTGGATTACAAGCTGAATATGAGTTAACAGTGTGACAGGAGAGTCAAAAAGTTGTTGCATCCTCTTGCCTTATTACTAGCCCATCTTTTGTCCCGGCCATACGTTTCTCTGATTACATCCTTTTCGCCACTTCTCAGTTCCAACTACATTTACATAACTATGGCTAATTACTGACTTCAAGATGTTTCTATATCCAAGTCTCCATTATTAGATACAAATAGAAGTTTATGGAGGCAGGTAAGCAAGTCATGTGGATAATTCTTAGCAAAACAAAAGGACAAGTGAATATTGGTAAGAAAATGTAGCCCACCTGAAAACCTCAATCCTCTTCCATAGTAACTTCAGGCAGTTTTCATGATGTTAATGCTATACTGTCCCCGCAATATGAAGATGACATGGTTGACATGTTGTCATTTGGATGTGTTCTCTGACTGATTTTGCCAATCACTGGGCCAGGAGGTGCTGAACCCTCTAAGCTCTCTGGGCCAGCTCCCTCCAGACCACTAGTCTGTGTGTGTGAGATGGATGGCTGGGCCTAGGGGTGCAGGCTGTGACTATGGAGAAGGGTAGAGCTAAATGGCCTCAGTGGGGATTGAGGCTGCAACCTTGGCCTCATTAGCAGAACTCTTAAACCATTCAGCAAGACAGTCACAAAGCTCTCCAGCCTTCCGTTCCCACCCGCTTGAGTTTTCAGTGACTGACTTGAGACAGTTTTATTTTGGCATGACATGCACTCCCAGGTGCATGTGGTGTTTGAGGTTACTTTCAGTGAGAAGTGGAAAGACTGGAGCTGTGTTCATAAACAGATTTTTAAAACCCCAGATGCACCTACTTTTCTCCACTGGGAACTGACAAAGTTCAGCTCCAAGTGAAAGAGTGTTTAGAGAGCAAATCTTTCAAAGGCCTACTTCTTTGGAAACGGGTAGGTTTCACTTTGAACCAAATTCAAGGTCCAAGTGGAGTGAAACGTATTTGGGTTTTAATAACTTCCTCTATGTTCTTTATATCAAACTGAGGGATGAGCACATTTGATTTTTGGTCATTTGTCCCAAAAAGGCAATTTACCTTTATCCTGGGCATAAAAATGAGTTTGAGTGACTTGAAACTCAAGACTTAGGGGGAGACACTATTACTTTGTTTAAGTATCTGAAAGGCTGTTTTGTGGAAGAGGGACTCTACCTTTCTGCTTGGCCCCACAAGGATGAACTAGGAGCTGTGGTGCAAGTTGCAAAGACGGAGATTCACAGCCACAGATGGAAAAATTTACAATGACTGCAATACGAAAGTAAAATGAACTGCTCCAGAGGTCTTGAAACAGAGGCTAGGTGACCACTTGTTGGCTGTGTTGGAGAGGGGATTCCTGCTTCAATACTGACTCTGTGAGCGGTAGAAGGAAGGCGTTTGCCTCATGAAATGACTTTCCCACATCCTTACCATTGGTAGGAAAATGGAAGCTCAATCACAAATAGAAAGATTCACTGCAAATATATTCCTGTCTCAGACACTTAAGAGCTGGGTGATCTTGGGCATGTCGCTTAACCTCTGTTTGCCTCAGTTTCCTCAACTGCAAAATGGGGATAACAATATTATTATTACAGGGTTGTGAGATCCAAATGAGATAATAATTGTAAAAAGTTCTTAGCACAGTGCCTGGCATAGAATAGGTGCCATAGAAATGCTGAATCTAGTCCTTCTTCCCTTTCCCCTTCCCCTCACCTTCCCTTTCTCTTTCCCTTCCCATCTCCTTACAAGTTTCTAATGGAACACAGAAGCACTGTTTTACATTCTAGAGTAGGAAGAGCATTTGTTGACCTTTTCGTTTGCTTTCGGCTTGTATTACTGGTTTACCTTTGAGAAGCATCTAGTTGTTCCTAAGCGAAAGAAACTGCCAAAGATAGAGCACATATTATTAAAGCAGCTCATTTTCTGATCAACGGTGTATGTCCTGCTCTGGATAATTAGTTACTTCTTGCCAGAAATTATTTATGAAATACAGTCGTTTTTAGGTGTATGGGCTCCAATTGCCTGCTCGTAAGTTGAATCAATAAATAAATATGCCCATTTATTACAGAATCTTGCAATCTGAATGTCATAGCATCTCCACATTGACCTCTGACATCATTCACATAGTTTTCCCATTATATGCCTGCAAACAGCCTATTTATTGTTCATTGTATCTTCTACTGCCCTTATGTAATGCCATTTTTAATGTTATCCCATTGCTTTCAGTGCCAGATAATTGTCCCCTTCACCCACCCAGAGGAACAGAAGGGGCTCTTTTCCCTTCTGCATCCTAGATATGTTATGTAGACAGGACAGAATCCCACCAACTAGGAGGGATCTCAGAGATCCACCAGCTGACTAGCTCAACCCTGTCATTCTAGAGCTCAGGAAGTGGAGGTCCTGAGAGGTTCAAAGGTTTGCCCAAGGTCCCCCTCTCCAAGGAAATTTGCTGATGAACTTGAATGTAATGCCCCACTTAGCACCTATTTCAACCCAGGGTCATAGAAAAATTTCAAGTCATAGATTATTTCAGCTATATGGGAAAATGAAATTAAAAAAAAACTTCACATGGAAAGCAATGTCATCACATAGGCGCTGGTAGGGGATAGGAGGAAGGAAGGAAGGAAGGAAGGAAGGAAGGAAGGAAGGAAGGAAGGAAGGAAACACATATTTATTCACTGCCTATTATGTGCCAGGTATGGCCCTGATCACTTGAAAAATACTATCACCTTTGATTGTCACAATAACACCCTTGGGAGGTAGGTGCTAATATTATCCCCATTTTATACTGGAAGAAACCACAGTATATAAGTTAAAGACTTGCCCCAGAGCTAGGAAGTATCTGAGACTAGATTTGAATTCAGACCTTCCTTACAGATAACTTTATTCAATAATCCATCGAGTAGCGAATCGGGAAGGAAGAAAATTGCATATTGTAAGATCATGTCATACAGCTCGATGGGCAACCTATCAGTACGTTATTAGGACAGAAGCTCAGGTAGACAACTGGATTGCAATTGGGAAACAATCAGGGGATCCTGAGATAGTCTCTTCTGAGCCCATTTTATTAATCTTGACATTCTCCCAGTACTGCCAGCTAGTAGGCTGTGCACCATGGACCATGAGAAGCTCTGAATAATCATCACTGACATTTATATAGTGCTTTAAAGTGTGCGAAGAACCTTACATGCATGAGCTCATCTGAGGCTCAGAATAACCCTGCGAGGTACTCACTACACGTGTTATTACCAGCATGCTACAGATGAGGGAACCGAGGCCCAGAATTGCTAAATGATTTGTTCATGTTCACACAGCTGGTGAGGAGGATTTGAATGCAGTCTTCCTGACTCCAAGTCTTCTTCATTGAGTTAAATTGCAGGTCACCTAAGGGGCAAAAGAACATTGCATTGTGGGTATAGGAAGCATATCAATGCTGATCTGCATGAGAAGGGACATATATTATCAAGGACATGGATGACATATATGCTACCTCTTATACAACATCTTTTTTGATCCCCCCCCCGTTGTTAGTGTGACTTCCTTCTTGAAATTTATACTTTTTCTCATAATTTGCAGTTACAGGTAGTTTGTGTTCATTCCAGTAGAATGTAAGTTCTTTGAGAGCCTGCATATTTTGTTTTTGTCTTTGTACCCCCAATGCCTAGCATTGTGCTAGAACATAGTATTTACTTAACAATATTTGTCGAATTGAACTGAGTTGAAAAGAATTGAAATGAACCATCAGAAAAGCAGATGGGCTGGTTATGTAGGGAAAGTAAGAGCCAAGAGATGGACAGCCACAACACCACCCTGGGAGCCCCAACGAGTAAAGACCTGGAGCATGCTAGGCATAGCTACTCCCCTTCTTATAAGGAGATGGAAAGGTGGGGACACCCACACTAATGAAGTCATGGACCCGCTGAAATTGCAAAGTGTTTGCCACCAAACACTCCTGAGCGGCCTATGTTTAGACTTAACCCCTTTATTCCATTGCACTGGAATTTGGGAGGTAAGATTGTTGCAGTTGTTGTTACATACACACACATGCGCACGCGCACACACACACACACACACACACACACACACACGCACTCCCATTTCTGCTTCTGCATAGATTGATGAGGTGAAAGTTGGAGCATTTGACCATATTCCATATTATGAGAAGTCTCAACAGAAGTCTTAGGCATCCCTTACACTGAAAACACATTATATAACCTCGACCATGAGATTTGCAACCCTAAGTTTGCTTTTTAGTTAAAACACGTGCTTTGGAAAGTCTGGCAGCTTGATGAGTTTAAAACATACTAATCAGTCCCCACACATAAAAAATATAAATGGCCAAGTATTGAATGTTTTTATTTTACCGGATAATCACCCATGTCATCGAAGGAGGTATCAAGAAGCTTTCCCTCTTAGAACCGTGTTTTCAAATTCTGCCCTTGAAAGGTCTATGCTAAAAATCATTGCTAGTATTATTTATGCATCATATAAATTGTATATCTGTCTAAGAGATGAAAAATAGGTTTCTTTGAAAACTATGTTAAAAACACCTTTTTACCATTTCTTTCACATTTTTCTTTCTATAAAACTCCCATTTTCCCAGTCATGAAAAAGAATGCAGTTGTCAGGAGAGAGTGGTGAGTGTGAATGCATAATATTTTTAAATTATTCAAAGTAAATGTTCTTTTAGGGAAGGAAAACATTAGAACAAACTGCCGTATTTCTCCTAAGTGCACATTCTAAACACATAATTAGAAACTTGCATTTAAAAGGCAGTCTGTGAAACCATGTTAGTTTCAAACCGATGTAGGTTGCAGTCTTAGTTCTGCTATTAAATAGCTGGGTGACATTGGGAAAGTGACATCCCCTCTCTCTACCTCAGTTTCCTTCACTGTAGAACAAAGAGCCTGGACTAGATTGCCTCTGAAGGCACTTTAAGCTTTAACATTCTCTGGTTCTATGATGTTTATATATTGACTAACAAAATGTCAGTAGTCATAAATAAATGACAGAGGTGTGCTAGTAAATGTGTAACAACCAGCTCTCTTAAAAAAATCTCTGCACCACACACTTTTAAGTGTAATATATATTGCTAACTTTTTCCCCATCAATTTCTAACAAATCAATCTCTGACTTGTAGCATTTGCCAATTTTTGAGGTATAAACATTCACATTGAAACTCGAACAGTCAGCTCTCACAAACCAGTATAAGCTGGCTCCAGCATACCCCTACATCAACAAGCAAAAATACTGTTAAAACATTTTTTACCCTGGCATCAGGTAACATATAGGATGGAAACGCTATACAGTTTGCTTTGGTAGTCAGTCAGCCAATAAGCATTTATTAAATGCCTGCCCACTCTGTGCTGGGCATTGTGCTAAGACTAGGGATACAAAGAAGGACAAAAGACAATCTCTACTCTCAAGCAGTTCACAACTGAAGAGCGGAGACAAGATAAAAACGATTATGTGCAAATGAGATACGTACAGGATAGTAATAGTTATAATGACATGTGATAATAGCAATGATGACCAGGAAAAAATATAGGCCAGTCACATAGCCAGAATGAAAGAGAACTGAACCAGGGCCCCTGTACTCTGCTGGCATCTTCACAATATAAATACTGTATAGGGAAGGCCCCCAGCAAGTTAGGCAGAATCCCTGAGGTAAGGCTATGGGGTGAGCATCACACAGAACAGATAGGCATGATAGATCGCAATCAGCATTGTTGATGGGAAGAGGCACCTTAGTGAAGCCCACATTCACTAGAACGATGCAATTATACTACTACAGACAACCCAAACACCAACAACGTGAATAGTTAGCTGGGCTTTATGTAATAATTTTAATGTATTTTTATTTTATTTTTTCAGCTTATAGATATTTATTCTGTTTCCCTTCTACCTCCCTCCCCCAAGGGGGAGAAAACTCTAGTAACAAATACAGCTAGTCTAGCAGAAGGCCTTCTTACTTAGAAAATGCCTTACAGACATGATCACAACTGACCCTTATGACAATTCTGGGGCAAGGTGGAGTAAATATGAATCCTTTTTAAAAATTTATAAATGAGGAAGTGGAAGGCCCCAAGTTAACTTCTGTCCCAGCTAGTACACATCAAAGCCAGGACTCTGACCTAAGACTTCTGATTCTGTGAACATTTTCTGTTCAAATATGCTTTTAAGGAAAAATCCCCCAAAAGGGCAACCTCTTTAATAAGGCCCCATAGAAGGGGTGTGATCTCCAAGGTAGCTGCCTAGGGGAGAAACAGTCATAGGGAAGCAGGGGTGGCAAGACTAGAGCATGCAGACACCCATGCTCTTTCCTTTCCTCGTGGCTGGCCCTTCTTTGGAAGAGTAGAAAGTTGGATCTCCCAGCTACAAAGGCAAGCTGAGGGAGAACCAGTTGGAGAAAGGGGCAACTAATGCCACTTTTATCTGCGGGGGTAGAGCTTTGAACTGGGCTTCCTGCACCACAGTGAGTCTAGCCCAGAAGGCATCTGACCCTAAAAAAAGTTTCGAGTGAGTTGGTTACTGGACCTCAAAATAAAAACAGAATTGTCAAACAATGTTGCTTTCATTTGAATGAGAGAAAGAACTGAAATTATACCTAGATGCTACTATTTCTTTTGATAATGCTCTAAAATGAGTCGTTAAAATTATTGTAGAAAATTAGTGGTTAGTGTTGCGCACACAATCATGGTGGTGTTTCTAAATTTAGTTTTTACAGAATTAGAATTTCAGAATCATTTGTTGTTCTTCAGTTGTGTCCAATTCTTCATGACCCTTTCTGGGTTTTCTTGGCAAAGATGCTGGAGTGGTTTGCCATTTCCTTCTCCAGCCCGTTTTATAGATGAGGAAACTACGGTAAATAGGGTTAAGTGACTTGCCCAGGGTCACACAGCTAGTAAGCGAGACTGGGTTTGAACTCACGTCTTCCTGACTTCAGGCCCAGCACTCTATCCACTGATAGACTTATAGTGTTAGAAGGGGCCTCAGAGATCACTCTGTGTAACTCATACCTAAAGCAAGAATCATCTCTACAGCATCTCCAACAAGTGATTATCCTGACTGTTCTGGAATATCTCCAATGCCAAGGAACTCACCATTTCCCTGTAGTTGTCCATACATTTTTGGATGACTGGAATTTGGGGGACAGATCTCCTCGTACTGAGCTGATATTTGCCTCCCTATAGTTTTCACCCATTTGTTTTAGATCTGCCCCTAAAGAAAGACAATTCTGAGCTCTCCTCCCCATGGCAAACCTTCAGATATTTAAAGGCAACCATAATATTGTTCCAAACATCCTTATTTCTTTCTTTCCAAATGTCCCTATTTTCTGCTGCTGACACCACTAGCCTTCCGGTCACTCAGGTTCACAACCTTGGGGTCATCCTTGACACTTCTTTCTCTCTCTGATCACTTCCTAAATTTTGCTGATTCTGCCATGACAATAGTTCTGGTGTTTATCACCTCTCGACTCACATGGCTTCCACCCTAGTGCAGACCTACATGACCTCATATCTATACTATTGCAATAACTCCCTAACTGTGCTCCTTGCTTCTAGGCCAGGGGTGGGGAGCCTGCAGCCTCAAGGCCACATATGGCCATCTAGGTCCTTGAGTGTGGCCCTTTGACTGAGTCCACTTCACAGAACAAATTCTTGGGGCATGGCTGTCCAAAATGTAGCTGCAGTGAGATTTATGCAGCCTGCCTATAAGCATAGAAATGTATATAAATGCTTTAGTAAATGAAGCCCACCTACCACAGAGCTCTCACTAACATGGCAAATCAAAACCTATTGTCCATTGTTTCTATAAAAACCTAAGATTGCATAGCCCTGCCTTAGGGGATTCTTTTTGTTTATAAAACACAGACAATGTGACTTAACCCTCTGTTCACAGACACAGGCACTCTAAAGTCTTCAGTGGCTCTCTATTACCTCTAGGATTGAATACAAAATCATCAGTCTGATATGTAAAGCCCTTCACAAAATGGCTCCTACTTACCTAGCTTCCTGATCTTATATCATATTATTCCCCTTCATACATTCTCCATTCCAGTCAAACTGTGCCCCACCCCCTATACAGTCAAGAGACATTCTATTTCCTGCTTTTGCATCTTTGCAAAGATGACTAGCATGCACTCTCTCCTTATCTTCTCCTTAGAGAATCCCTGTGTGCCTTCAATACACAATTCAGGTGATAACTACCTGGACAAGGCCCTTTGCATTTGTCCAAGTTGTTTATACTACTTCCGTTTAAAATTATGATGTTTTATTTTGTCAAATACAATGATATTTACTTCTCTGTGTACATGTCGCATCCCCTCAGTAGAACAGAAATGCCCTGTGGATGGAGATGGTGCCATTTTTGTCTTTGTGGCCCCAGAGCCCATGATAATGGCATGCACACGGTTGGTGCTTGTTGGATTGAGTTAGTCTTCCTGCTTCTTCTCATCATAGCACCAAAGAATCTTCTGACAGTACTGGTTTTATTTTACCAGACACTCGTTCATGTAACTACATCGGCTCACCACCACAAGCAGACCTACACTCCTTATCCTTATGGGAAGGGCTTTCTAGAACATGAGGACAATAAGACCTCGGCAACATTATTTCTCACTACCCTCCAACAAACACCTCTCTACCAGGCTTTTACCATCCTAATACGTCTTTTCATATTCCCTTTCCTCCTGCTTCCACTCTCTTTTGTACACCATTGCTATGTGTGATATTCTGCCCACTTCCTTTCTGCCCATTTTTAATAGTCCCCCACCTTGGGGCACAACAGTCCTGCCATCTGATTCCTGTGAACTTCCTGCCCAAGTGCCATTTTTCCCACTTCCTGACTTCCAAGTCATGCTTGATATTCTGTTCATCCTTTGTCCAAGATATTCACCCCATTTCCCAATGTGATAGTCACAGGATTCTAGATTTAAAACTGGAAGGCATCATCAGACGGGGAACGATAGGACAAAAAAAAACCCAAGTAAGTAAAGAGATAGAGACATAGCTGTCCTCAATGAATTCATGTCACCAGCTCCAGATAAACCACATCCTCGGGTACTGAAGAACAGCAGCGAACCTCTAGTAGAGACTGTGTCTGGAGGAGAGTTCTTTTCTTTCTAGGTATGTGTTGGACTTGATGGCTCTGGAGGTGTTTTGTAGCTGGGAAGTTTTATACTTTTGTACACAGTTCCATTTAGCTAGAGTCACAGAGTAAATGGAGGAGAGAAATGGGTTTGAAAAGCCACATGATGCCAGATTGCGGATGCCCTTAGATGCCATACTGTGGAGTCTGGACTTTATTTGGTTGGCAGTAGGAAGCCACTGAAACATTCTAGGTAGGAAAAATAAACAAACAATGAGAACAGTCTCTCTAGAGCTGGCCTGGCAAACCTCAAGCTATAAAGTATCTACAAATGTCCCAGGACTATTTGGAGCAAAGCCATGTTTAGTCTTCCATCATATATTAGGCCGTATTGATGGGCAAGTGAGCTCATGAATGTGGACATTCCCTCCATCCCCTTTTATCCTGTGCAACTCTAGTACAAATCCTACCCTGAGGATCCATTCAAGGGTCCACAGACCTTTCTTTAGGCCAAAGCTTCTTAACCTTTTGGTGTCTGACCCCTCATCTCGCAGCCCGGCAAAGCCCACGGACCCCTTCTCAGAACTATGTTTCCAAATATATAATGCAAAATACATAGAATTGAAAAGGAAACCAATTTTCTTTAAATAGTTATCCAAATATTAAAAAACCCCAAGGTCAAAGACCTTAGGTTAAGAGCCTCTGCTCATGATCGACTGGCACTGTGGGGTCCCAGTGTCAGCTTTCCATTGGCTGCTACCCTACACTAGTGTTACAGGACCAGCCCATGTCCTTTTCCAGTAACTCATCTATTATTCTGATGACATCTCTTATGTGGCCACTTCTGTACAACTCTCTGTTAAGAATGTGTCATAACCTGTTCATGCCCATCATGTGACTCTCAAATGCCCTTTTGGTGACCTGCAACTTTAATTCTGCAATAACTGTGGTATGCCAAGACTAGCAGCCATACAGCATCATTGGAAGAATACTGATGTTAAAATATCCAGACCCTTGTTCCAGGGGAAAGCTTGCAGTCATTAAAAGCACTGTGTCATTTCCCAAAGGCAATCTAATCCACTCTCAGGAGTCATGAGGTCATAGGGTTACAGCTTTAAGGCTGGAAGGAACCAGAGAGGTCACATAATCCAACCACCTCATTTTCCATATGAGGAAGCTGAGAGTAAGTGGATTACCCAAGGGCACAAAGCAGGTCTTGGGAACCAAAATCCAACAGCCCTCTGCCCACTAGGTCATATCACTGCCTTCCTCTGTTCAACTAAGGACCCAGTTCCTTGCCAATCTACAGAGTCTCTCCAAAATATACATGCCACCATCACATGTGCTAGATATTCCAAGCTATTCCCAGCTTTGGCAATATAGCCAAGTCCCTCCCATGTCTAGCAGGGAAAGAAAAACTCATGTGATTGATTACGCAGCATGGAAAGGATTGTGAGAAATTACTTCTTGTGTGCAGCAATTGACAATTTGAAGTGTATTGAAACACAAACAATACACCAACACTTAATAAGCGTTTGTTGAACTGAACTGAATTCAGGGGAAAATCGAATTGGAAGGGAAACTATACGTTCTGAGGAAGCTGCGTTAATTTTTCAACACCTTCGTAGAAGCAGTCACCTAGATGCCTCTCTGCCCAAGCAGCATGGAAAAAGAAGGCCTCCAGACTGCCTGTTTGCACAAGAGCCTTTCATCGTTATAAAGGGTTGGCCAGGCCCTTAAAGTATCTGCCACTGCCTGCCTGGAAGCCCAAAGGGGGTGGCTAATGAGAGTGCTCCTCACAGGAGGGCAGGGGGACTGCTAGCTGGCCTTACTCTCAAGGTCATCCTTCCTGCGTGGGACCTCCTCATTCTCCACGCTTGATGCTCAGACTAATGTACTGAAGAAATGGTCATGGAGATCTGGAATTCTGTCTTTTCCTTCCTTCCTCCTCCTCCTCCTCTAATTTCTCCCCAACCGCTCAAAGAGAGCCACCCCTCGTTACAAGGGAAGATAGTTGAGCAAAACCAAGCAGTCCAGCACCTGTACTGGCTTCACCTGCCACATCTGGCCCCCACAGGATTCTAAGCCCTGGCTGCAAAGTCAGTTGTTGCACTTACTCTGAGTTCACTTGCCTTTTGGTGTGGTTTTTATTTTCCAAAATTGGAATCCCAATGCATCTAATTCTATTTTCCTTTTGATCTGCATCATTCCATATTTCTGCCCATAGTTCTCCAAATACTTTCTATTGGCATTTCTCATTATGATGGGCTAGTATTATAGTACTATGTTACCTTCATATGCCACACTTATTTACTCATTCCTCAACCGGTGGGCACCTGCCTTGCGTCCATTGCTTTTGCTGCTACAACCAAAGGCTGCTATCATCCTTTTGGGGTGCATATGGAAGATCTCATTCACTTTTCAGCCGACTGATCTATCAACCTGGAACCAATATCTGGCCCACACTTCACATAATACCTTATCCCAGAAAATGTAGCAGCTGGATTATTGCATCAGCCTAGAACGACCAATACTTTTTCTCCAAGAATATTAACTGTGAAGAGGTTTGGAATTGGAAGCTTTGAATAAGAAAGCATGCAAATACAATGTAGTTGTGGCATTTTATGTTTGTGGTGGTGAAGGCACAAAGAAACCCACTTCTAACCATTCCATTTCCTAACAGGAGATAATGATTGAGTGCATCAGCAAAACAGAACCAGATCAAAATGCAGATTCTGTCTGTGAGGCTGGGGATTTTCCTCCTATTTTGTAATCGTATTACTCAAATATGAAAACAACCAAGTAAATATTTTCGATTTTATTAGGATGCTTGCTCTGTTTATGTAGTGCATGGAACACTGGCTTTGGAGTCAGGAGATATGTCAGCTCTGCCGCCAACTGTCTGGGTGATCTGGGAGCCTTTATTTCCCTTCTCTGGTCCAACATCTCTGTCAGCCATCACCTCCCCACTTTCATACCCACCACCCTATTTCATGGCCTCTTTACCTTTTGGCACAGCGATTTCAATGGCATTTAGGTGGGCTCCTGGCTTCCTTTCTCCTAACCTTCTAATCCATCCTTACTCAGGTGCTGCCTCCCAAGAGAAGTCTTCCTAAGGTACAGGCCCACCCATGTCATTTCACTCTTGCTCAAAAACCTTCCATCATTCACTATCGCAAATACGTGTAAATCTGTGATTTCATCTCAGCAAGGAATTCATTCAATTAATGCTTGGCACTACTTCCAGGAGAAAATGGAGTGTTCTCTTCACCTCCCCTGCTGTCCCCTAACATTACCTTTAAGATACAACTGGATATACTCTGCTTGGGGTTTAAAGTCATTCATAAGTTAGCCCCAGCCCACCCTTCCAGGCCTATTTCCAAGTGCTCCCTTTCACGAAGCCTGTGTCACAGCCTTGCTGGCCCCATTCCTGCACCATTTCAGTAGCTGTCCACCAGGCCTGTAATATATCCTTCCTCACCTTTACCTCTTCCCTTCACATCTCACATCCACATCCCCGGGAGAATGGAAGCCCTTTGAGGGCAGGGGTGTGTGTGTGTGTGTGTGTGTGTGTGTGTGTGTGTGTGTGTGTGAGACAGACCTACAGACAGACAGAGTAGCACTTCACAAATTGAGTAGCAATGAATGGGCCCTAAGTTTTCTCATCTGGATCATACTCCAGAGATTTCTAAGGATCCTTCCACCTTGAAGATCCTATGGGAGGCTGATGAGGGTGAAGTGGATCTGCACATTAATTCAATAAACCTTAGTAAGTTCTTGCCACGTCCCAGTCACAGTGCTAGGTGTTGGCCACATACAGATAAAAGGGAAACCAGGCTCTGCCTTTGAGGCATTCATATTCTACAGGTTGTACCAGGGAGTAAATTTGTGCATCCAGTTTCCAAAGTGGATGTGGCTGAAGGAGCTATGGGGGAAGGAAGAGGAGGGGGAAGCAGCCCTTGTTCTCATGTCCAGCCCTCTGGCGTTTCCAGTCGCCCAAGGCCAGCACCCCTGGGAACGGGCCTGCAGAAATGAGCAGCTTAGGGACGTGGGCTATTATTGCTTATTCCATTCTGCACTGCTTCTAGAAAAGGGCTTAGGGAGAAGGCTGAATTTCTAATTCTGTGGTAGGAGAAATCAGTACAATTCATTACTATTTTACAGCGAATGCCAAGGAACCGTGTTCCCTTGACTACTAGAGCAAACTGGGTGAAAATAAGAGCTTCCTGAAGCCCTGAACACACACACACACACACACACACACACACACACACACACACGCCCTCTCCCCTCCCCTCTGCCTCCCATTAATGACAATGTCAGAGCTGTAAGGGAGCTAATCCAACCCTTTTATTACACCCAGGAAACTGAAGTGAGAAGGAAATGACATGTCCAAGGTCACATATGAATAAGGGGTAGAGCCCGGATCACTCAACTCCAGTTCAATTGCCTGCTCTTTGCTTTATAGATCATATATAGATCGGCATAATGACTAAGTAGGTGAAGAGCTATTAGGTGGAAGAAAGATTAGACTGAGGATCAGAGTATGGTACATTTAGAGCTGCCAGAGGACCTTGAGATCAGCTAATCCAAGCCCCTTGTTTTACGGACAGGGAAACTGAGGAACAAAAGTGGGGAGTAGCCAGTCCAAGAATATTGACCCCCTCCCTCGTAGCAGGTGAAGAGCTGTGGGCAGCCCCGTGGCCATTCTACCCATTTTTAGCTGTCATAACACTAGGGACAAGGGAAAAAGTGATGTGATACAATTTTAATCAGTCCAGATGTTGTCAAATCTCCATAATATGGACAAGCGTTGGGGGAATTTTTTCCTTTGTGGCGATAAGAGGGTGAAGCAAGACAAATTAAAGTGAGCCCATACCACGTTGTTTTGGGACCTTCCTGGCACTGCTGGCTCCGCAGACCACAGTTGATCATTCTAGCGTCCTTTGAGGTGGGCAGAGTGGAAGCTGGGGTGCAGCTCACCTTGATGAGTGGTGTGGTCCGCAGAAGACCTCTCTGCACCCCCTCTCCATTTGATGGACAGGGTCCCACATCTGAGAAGGTCACTAGATGGGCTGCATTTCCTAATCTTGCTACCTGCCGTGGATCCCAAATGTCTGGATACACAAAGCTATGCCTTACTGTTCCCACTCCTGGAGGGCTCTCTCCCCTCCTCAATTCTATCTCATCGCATCTCCAGATCCCTGAAGGCTCAGCTCAGGGGCCACCTCTACATGAAACCTTTCCCCATGTAATAAAGTTCCATCCCCCCAAAAAAAATTTGGTATGTGGTATTTACTTATTTGGGTACCTGTTGTAGCCCTTTAACAGAATACAAGCTCTGGAAGGCCAGGGATTATTTCATTTTGCTCTTAGGATGCTTGGTACTTAGCACAATGCCTGGCACATTAAGTAGGTGATTAACCAATGCTTGCTGAACGACTGAATGTTGTCCTGGATCTGCATCACGTTGCCAGTCTGTGCTTGTAAGTCCGAGGTAACATGTTCCTGTAAATATGTTAAGACAGGAGCAGCAAAGGTCATAACTTTACTTATTACTGAGGATAAAACTTAATGAGCTGGCTCAGGGGCTGTTTTAAGAACGGCTGGGCCAGGTTAATGGTTCTCTGCCCCCTGAAGCCAATTACTTTGGGTACCATTGTATCCTTATTCGAATAAATGGAATTCGGGCCTACACGGAGATTCTGTCTTTGGGTAATTGCTAGCTTGGAGGTGAGAGAAGGAGAATAAGCCAAGTGTCACTGA
The DNA here is from genome assembly GCF_011100635.1 of Trichosurus vulpecula. Taxonomy (NCBI): domain Eukaryota; kingdom Metazoa; phylum Chordata; class Mammalia; order Diprotodontia; family Phalangeridae; genus Trichosurus; species Trichosurus vulpecula. Next base: position 33,499,109 of record NC_050582.1, read on the forward strand.
TCAGATGAGATCCGGGGGAGAGAGAGGAGCCTTAGCTATTCCAGGGCTAGATGTTGGCTGTTGCTAAGACCGAGCTGGCTTTGTAGTCACAAAGCCCTTTTTGGAGCCCATGACCAATAGGAGATCCAATTTCAAGTTACTTTTGGAAAAGTATCTGAAAGCAAATGTCTAGGCTACATTCTGAGTCAGGGGGCCTAGGTTCCAATACTGCCTCCAAGGCTTATGGGCAAATTATAGCCCTTCTCCGAATCTGCTTCCTCAGAGGATAATAATGATAAACTCACATTTATATAGGGATTTAAGATTTGAAAAGCATTCTCTACATTACGTCATTTGATCTTGACAACAACTCTGTGAGGTGGTAAGCGGATGCATCACCCCCATTTTACAGAGAGGAATACTGAGGCCCAGAAGGGTTAAGTGATTTGTCCAGGGTCCCACAACAACCAAGTCCCTGAGGTGGGATTTGAATGCAGGCCTTCCTGCCTAGCCCAGCCGTCTATCCACTTTGCCACCACACTGCCTTGCATAATATCTACACTACCTACTTTAGAGAGCTGTTGTGAAAAAAGCATTTTGTGAAAGTAGTATGGTCTTTAGCACTGGGTGGTTTTCTGTATAGCCTTTCAGTAGTGTTCTTGCCTTTCTTATTCTGGCCAATCAAATGGATTTTTGTGATCATATGTATTTTTTCCAACTAGCATACGGGGATGTTCAGAAGGAAGAAACAAAAAAATCCGGGGTAGAGAAATCCAAACTGCAAAGCACATAAATTAGGGGAGGATGTTTCAGTGAAGAGACTGAACTTGTGCCTATGTTTAGTTGAAAATTGGTCTTTGCCACTAGTTCACTGTGTGACCTTTGGCAATCCATTTCCTCAGTTTACTCATTTGTAAAGTGAAAGGATTGAATTCAATGCTATCTGAGGCTCATTTCAGTTCAAACCTCAAGTGGGACAACTGAATATAAATCTGACAGTCAAGGGAATGACCTTGAGAGGTCGATCGGAAATGAAGACAAAGCAATTCTGAAATAACAGCAGTCCACAGGAAACTTGGATTTGATTTTCCAAACACTGAGTTTGAGAAGGTAGAGGTATACTTATATTTAATATTTCCAGCAGAATGTATTAAAAAGGAGGGATCGTGTCTCATCTCAACCAGAGGGATGTCCCCTGCACTGGCAACATGTGGAAGGAGGCCCAGTTTTTAGGACTAAGTTTTGGTTAGCATAACATTTCTGAGAGAATCTGCTTATTCAATGAGACACAGGAAAGGCATGTGAAAAGGGACATTTCCTCTCCTAGTCCTCATTTCCATGAGCTTGAGGTTAAAAAAAATTTCTATAATTGGGGATGACTGAGGCTAAGATTAGAAAGCATTCCAACATGATGTGACGTCCCTTAAAGATCCTTTCAAAGTAATGAATGACTTCATAGCTGTGGAGTGATGGTGGAGGGGGTGAATGGTCAGTGCAAGGGACAAAGAAGTCCCATCTGAGGGTGCATACCATAACCCATCTTATCAAGAGACTAATGATGGATAATGAGGAGAGGAAGGAAGAATTCTACTTTTTAGCAATTATTGCTCTTCTGTTCTCTTTCCTCCTGCTTAGACAATTTTCATTTCCCTGGGTCATGCAGTTTCTTTAACATCTTCCTAAATTTTATTTTATTCCTAATTTAAGATTGCTTTTGCTACACAGGTTAGCATCCTCAAATCTATTGCCTTATAATCCTGAAATGCACCAAGTATTTTTGGCTATTTTGAAACAGCCACTTTAGGATTTCTTGGCTCAGTGCAGACCGAATACAGAAGGACTCTCTACAGTGCATTAGTTAACCTTTCATAACATGCCACCCAACATAGCCTCATTCGGGATTCAAATACATCTACTGGTGACTTGGTAGGTGAGCAAATTCCAGAGATCAGATGAGACTTTAGAGTCATTCCAGAAATTATTCAATGTCCTCTCAGTTAAATAGTCTCAGTGTTGACTGTCTGATCCAATTCATATTAGATAATGACAACCTTCTCAAGGCATGGCTACCCTGTGCACCAAGATAACTATCCTTCACAATTGCTTGAGTGCCAATGGCAGCTGTCACAGAATCATAGAATCCTGGCGTTAGGGGAGACCACAGATGTCACCTAGGCCAACTTACAGCTAAGCCAGTCTTTGTCTGAACACCTCAAATGAGATAATTCTGAGTTGGGGATCAATAGCCATTCTTTTGGGAGTCACTGGTTTATGTGGAGGGAAGAAACAGAGAAGCTATAGGAAATAAACCATGCATACCCAGTAGGGGCGGGTCACCCAAAGTTGACTGTGGTGTCATAGGCATAGGTCCTCAACCTAGTACCAATTCAGTGCATGAAAACAGACAAGGCCAAGGTCATACCAGAATATAGTGGAGCCTCTCTACTGACATGTGATAGGTGAACCAATATTATAAAAATTCCTTTACATGCTAAAAAGGAAATAGAAATGGGAATAAAAAAAGATAGGAAGAAGAGCTGGACTAAATCAAATGAACACAAAGGACACCTATGCAGGAGGGGACATAATTTTGAGGGCATTAAGGGATCGATTCTCAAGGAATCTGAAAAAGGGAAAGATACCAAAGGCTTGGGAAAAAGCTCAGACTTCACTGTTCCCAAAAATAAAGGAACTAGAAAATGTCATGAACTACTGTTCCATAAGCCTTTTTACCCCATCCTTCTCTATATAATTTTTATGACAACAATATATAAACATATTATGGACACCATTGATAAATTATAAGGAAGGGAACAGAGCGTTTGACAAATAACATTCTATAGCAGACCCTATCTTGACCATCACACAACTGGCTAAAAAGCCCGGGAGAAAACAATATCCTGCTCTTCTGGTTTGTTGAAGGTAAAGATATATACACATGCAAATACACACATATATGTATATATATATATATATATATATATATATATATATATCACATAATACGCATACACACATGTACATGGGTATACACACAACAGCACACACACACACACACACAAACACACACACAAACAGAAAATTGATTTGGTAGAGTAAAACACTACCTTAGGGACTTCCTTCCAGCAAGGAGTCTCCCAAGCATATGACATGATCATACAAGATTTCTCAGGAGATGTAACAAAAAAGTCTGATCACCATCTGATTATCCTATCAGGTGAGGCATAAGACAGGGTAATGTTTGCTCCCCAAGGGCATTGGCTACAATCACTGAGGGTGTCCAGGGTAGAGTCTAAATTGATGAAGGATTCCTTATCGATGGAGAGGTCTTCCAGATATTCTTGCTTGTTGTGCTGATTGCCGCAAGCTCCAGAATACTTCAGAGCCCCAAAGATAAGATCCATAATCATTCAGAAGAGTTAAGCTTAACCAATCACAATGGAAAAACCAAATGGATGAGATATACCTATTGTGCTGACTATGCTATGCAAATGGCTAGATAACTCACTGAGTTGGTTCATCAGTGTATAAGTCTTTAACAGATGCTGCACATATCAGATAATAAGGTTGTGAATCACTTTGGTGATAGAACTTTTCCTGGAGTCTCCTGTATGTTCACTTTTCTCCTCTGGATAGTTATATAGCTCATTAATTCAAAGATATTCCCCCAACTGTCATCATGCATTTGAGGTTTATCTTCCCCTAGAGCAGGTCCGCCATGGCCAAGGGTGGAAAGTTACAAACATGCTTGACCAGGCTTATGTTAGCAGGAGTTAAACATGTGAAGAAAGAAAAGCTCAGACACAGTCTGCTTAGAACAAAGTCCCTTCCAGTCCCATCACATAGGTGGAACATTTTTCATGCAAGCCTAGTTTCCATTAGAGGTACCCCAGAGATCCGCAGTTGCTTTTTATGACCATCTGTCAAGCAGTATGCCTCACAGGAGTGCTGAGTTTTAAATAACACTGTGGGATTGTGGGATTGCTTATCTGGAGATCTTTGCTCATTTAGGTGTCTTCAGCTATTTAAAATCAAAAGGAAAGTTCAGAATCACCTCTCCCCTGACTCATCTGCTTTGTTGAACTCAAAAGAATGGCAGTTTACCAAGTAGGGAAGAGAATGTAGGTCAGCTGAAAGAGTAAGTAGGCTTGGAGTCAGGAAAACCTGTGTTCAAATCCTGCCTTTGATACTTTCTAGCTGTGATCATGCCCGGGTTACTTAATATCTCTGATTCTCAGGCAACTCATTTTCCAAGATCATAAGTTTTAAATAGGTTGCACTTGGTATCACTGGAGGGAGTTCTGACACTGATAAAGATCACATGCCCTTGACAGATTTAGCCTGTGCAGAGCACTGGAAAGATCCAAATCTAAAGAAGACACAGTTCTTGCTTTCAAAGAACTCCCAGTCTAGCAGGGGCTACATAAAGACAAGGGAGCTTTGTGAGAGGGGAAAGGTTCTTATTGTCCAGTCGGGTACTAATGAGGGCCTATACTTGACCTATGGCAGTGGGAATTGAGAGGCAGCAGGGATGAAATCACCAAGACCCTGAGCAGTGAGGAAGAAGTCACAAACATGGGAAAGTGGATGAATGGTGGTGCCATGGAGAGAAAGAGTGGAATGAGAAGGAGGCGGCAGGTTGAGAGGACAAGATGATTGATTTCGAAACATTTGGGTTGGAGGCGCTAGAGGGACATCCAAGTGGAAAGGTCTTAAAGGTAGTGGGAGATGAGGGGCTCAGAAAAGAAATCAGGGCTAGAAAGAGAGAGGCAGGAGGCATCTGTATGGCTGGTTCTCTCATGAGACTTATACTCTAGTTGAAGAGACAGGATTTATACCAAGAAGGAAGTAAAACAACAATACACTAAATGAGAAGAAATTCAGTGGGCTAAGTAGGAGATCGATTCGATTGATTGCCCCAGTTACGCAACCAGTTTCTCTGAACATTTGGGCAGTATCAAGTCAGCCAAGTATCCAGCCAATCACTACAATGTTATAGGTACTTCATGCCAGCTCTCCTGTTTCACTGATATTTTGGCTCAATTGACTGGCCTGACCAGATATTTTGGCACCAATTGAATGTACCCTATATGCAATCAAATTAGGTTTACCCTAATTGAAGCTGTCTCTACATGATGTACAAACATTTCTCCCAAAAGCAAGTTGGCAAGTGAGCTGGATAAGTGCATTCCTCTGGCTGGGCTGCCTCAGTTTCCCCATCAGATGATCTCTATGATCTTCTATCTTCAACATTCCATGAAAGAAAAGAAATCTCCTTACCTTGCCCTACCCTGTCAAGAGTATGCCTTACAGGAGTGCTGAGTTTTAAATAACCCTGTGGGATTGTGGGATTGCTTATCTAGAGATCTTTGCTCATTTAGGTGTCTTCAACTATTTAAAAGAAAGTTCAGAATCTCCTCTTCCCTAATCCGCCTTCTTTGTTGAACCCCAAAGGATGGCATATTTTTCAAGTAGAAAAGAGAGTGTGGTTCAGTGGGAAGAGTAGCTGGGCTTGGAGTCAGGAAAACCTGTGTCTCAGCTGGCTCCCCTCATGTCTACATATGACACGTAAAAACTGCCTAGAACAGCTCTGACTTTATGTTTGGCCAACATCACAATGTAGGAAGATGCAAAAACAAACTGTGGAAACTTGTACAGGGGAATGAACTGGGTTCAAATCCTTGTTCCATTACTTACTACCAGGGATCTTGGGCTGACCCTATCACCTCTATGAATTTTGATTTCCTCATCTATACAGTGGGGCAGTTAGGTGGTGCCAGAGTGCATAGAGTGCCAGGCCTGGAGTAAGGAAGACTCATCTTCCTGAGCTCAAACCTGGCCTCAGACACTTAGCTGTGTGACCTTGGGCAAGTCACTTGACCATGTTTGTCTCAGTTTCCTCATCTGTAAAATGAGCTGGAGAAGGAAATGGCAAACCACTCCAGTATCTTTGCCAAGAAAACCCCCAATAGGGTCACAAAGAATTGGACATGACTGAAAATGACTGAACAACATCTATACAGTGAGAGGTTGAGGTAGAGAATTTCGGAAGTTGTTGCTCATTCTGACAGTTTAGGCTTCTATGCTAAACTACTAGATAGACTAATTTCTTTTCATTGCTTTGACAGCAAAATCTGGTTGTTTGGGGATCATGCCTAAAGTGATAGGGGGTGGGGGTGGTGCTGCTACTTATCCAAACAATGAATCAGAAATACCAAATCGTAAGATCACAACTGGAGAAATAGAAAGGACCTTAGTGATCATCCAATCCAGCTCTCTCATTTTATAGAAGAAGAAACGCAAGCTCAGATAAGCTCAAAGACTTGGCCAAGGTCACACAGATAGCAGTAGGTAGCAGAACTGGGATTCAAACCTTGTCCCCACCTTCTAAATCCAACGTACTTTCTATGGTGCCATAGTGCAAGTAATGAAATGGAGATTAGCAAAACAATCCTGCCTTGTGCCTAATGAAGATGTGCTTCACATAACTAGATCTGGGACTAAGGAAAGTGCTGTTGCTTTGTCGGTCAAGAGCAGTTCCTGAAGGCCCACTGGGTGATGAACCTTATGACAGCCCTCATGGGGTCATAAGAACCCACTTGGCTCAAAAATGCTTACAATCATTGATTCAGATTTAGAAGGCATGTTTGAGGTCATCTGGCTGACACTTTTCTTACAGAGAAGACAGGCCCAGAGAGATGAAATGATGTGGAGGTGATCTCTAAGTCCAATGTCATACTTCCTAAGAACCAATTTTAACCCCTTTTGATAAATGAGCCCAGGAAGGTACAACTGAAACAGCAACTCCATTTCTTAGTTGGATGGGGAGAGGGCAAGGCCAAGAGCAGACATGGTAAGGGTAGGGGTGGAAGACAGGATCATTATATACTATGTGGGCAATTCCAGTTTGGATACAACAATAACACCTAGTAATACTGTAAAGTTGTCAGGTAGGCCAATTGGGTAGCTCATGAAATCAGAGAAGGCTCTTAATCATCCCTTCTAGCTTCTAAAAATGTGTATGCGTGCGTGTGTGCGTGCGTGCGTGCGTGTGTGCGTGCGTGCGTGTGCGTGCGTGTGTGTGTGTGTGTGTGTGTGTGTGTGTGAGAGAGAGAGAGAGAGAGAGAGAGAGAGAGAGAGAGAGAGAGAGACAGAGACAGAGACAGAGACAGAGAGAAGGAGAGAGACAGAAACAGAGAGGGAGAGAGGGAGGAAGTTAGGTGATCTACCCAAGGTCACAGACAGTGTCAGAGCTGAGCTGAGACTCCTCATACATGAACTCACAGAATTTCTCCCAACTCTTTGTCCAGGGTTTTTCCCACAGCACCATATTCCCTCTCCTTTCTTATGCCAAGACTAATAAATGTCCTTGCATCCGAAGCTGCTTCTTACTGCTTTCTGAGCCAAGGGAAGACTGCCCAAATCAGAGCAGTATCATGGAATCAAAGACTTAGATTTGCCAGGGAGGGACCTCAGTGGTCTGTATTTGTACAAGAATCCTCTCTACACCACTCCCAATCCACTGAGGAGGAACCCAGGCCCTGGGGAGGAAGCCCATCATGCCCTCCCACTGGTATAATCCTTCAGAAGTCCTTCATGATAGCAAGTCAAAATTTGCTACTGTGCAACGTCACACCTTAGCTGACTCCTCATTCTCCCCCTGCAGCACGTCCACATCACAAACCTTCCCATACTTAGAGATAGCTCTCATGCCAGCCCTGAGATTTCTCTTACTCAGGCTACAATGCCCAGATCCTCACCTGTCAGAACTATATTGGGGTGGGGGGAGGAGAGGGTTAGGGGGCAATCATATATTAAGGGCCTGCTATGTGCCAGATACTGTGCAAAGGGCTTGACGATTACCTCAAAAGCACTGATAATAACAGAAGTCCATGCCGCATCTGCAGTTTGGCAAATGTACTTTCTGTTCAGTCTCTCATTTGTCCCCTGAAACCACCCCATGGGATCAGTGCGATTACTATCAGTATCTTCGTTTTACACATGGAGCACTGAGGATCACAGAGGTCCAGAAACCTGCTCATGGTCAACAGCCAGTGTGTGCCAACTGGGAAAGGAGATCTTGGTGAGGAAAATCATCTAGGACCAGGTGCATCTTGAAGGAAGTCAAACTTTAAGAATTTTGGGTGAGGAGGCAGATTATTTGCCCTTGTATTGTTGACTTTTCAGGGTACTTTACTGTGCAGTGGGCGGGGGGCCACCTTCAAAGCAGCAAGGTCTCTGCTGCTATGGTATCTGTCTTTGGTGGACTGAAAGTCCTCACAACAGCAGCAAAGCTTGGGCTTTACAAATCCCCAAATCTCTGAGACTTCTTACATCTTTCTCCCTTGGCCTCTGGACTAAGTTTTGTCCTTGCATTAAAATATGGCAGATTTCCTGGGAATGATGCTCTCTCCTCCCCTGCATTAGCAGTTTGGGGGCTTGCACAGAGGCCCCTTGCAATTCCAAAGACTTGCCTGCCTTCCTGCCTGCTGGCCTGCACGCAATCTCTTTCTTCTGTTTGGTTTTCCAGTTATGCAGTCATGTTTTATTGAAGGGGTTCCGTATTAGATATGCATTTGATGGCCTTTGATTAAAGGCATGTTCTATTCCTTTGGAAGAGGAAGCTCTATTATGTGAAGGTCGGATCCCTCCATGGAGCAGGTGTTGGATTATTTACTTCCCAGCATCCACCTCAGGAGCACAGTGCCAACTCCAGAGAAGACAGGGGAGACTTAGTGTGGCAGTGAACCTGTGTGGTTGACTGGGAGGGTGAACCTACATCAGAGACTAGTAGCAAAGGAGCATGGGTGGAGGCAAATCTACTGGGACAAAAGGTTCTCCAGGTACTGATTAGTGCAAAGTGCTGGCAAAGGATTGGCATTCTGTGCTGGCAACAGGCATGGCTACAAATGTTGCAAACAGATACAACAGGATACAAGTGTTCTTCAAGGCTAATAGATTTGAAAGCGATTGCCAAGGACCTACCCCTTCCTCATTTCATGGGAGGAGCGGGGGCCTATAGGTGTACATACACTGTCAGAAAAGATCTCTGTGCCAGTTGATTTTGCTTGACTGGTTTTCTATGTTACAAGGGAAAGCTCGCTGCGGGGTAGGGATATATTTTTAAAAATGACTGTGATGTTTAAAACAAAAGGCATAGATCAAGAGAGGGAAGGGAGTGGGAGGGAGATAAAGGGAGGCAGGAAAGGAGGGGGAGGAGGAGGGAGGGAGGAAAGATCATGAAAGGGCCTTTAGTGCTTTCTATGCTATTCATGTTCTAAAAAGCCTTTCCAGCAGGATGAACACTTAGATTGTTATGAGAGCAAGCCTTCCAAAGGACATATCTTAACTGCAAACAAAAGCTTGGAATTAAAATATTTGAAGAACTATTTGACGAGTCATCTGCTTCAGAAACATTTCGCCTGAAGTACTAATGGGGTTTAAAATGGGCTGATGACCAAAAAATGCTTGTAGACAGGAAGAGGCGCAGTAGGGGTTCACGAATACTTTCCATCATTCCTTCTCAGAAACACTGAATCCCAGAACTCGAAGGGTCCCTGGTGGCCATCTTGAGCAGCTAGGTGGTGCAGTAGATAGAGTGCCACAGGTACAGTCAGGAAGACTCATCTTCATAAGTTCAAATCTGACCTCAGACACTTCCTAGCTGTGTGACCCCGGGCAAGTCACTTAACCCTGTCTGCCTCAGTTTCCTCATCTATAAAGCAAGCTGGAGAAGGAAATGGCGAACCACTCCAGTATCTTTGCCAAAGAAAACCCCAAATGGAGTCACGAAGAGTCAGACATACAACCAGAGGCCCTCTAGTCAAACCCAAACCTGAATCTGAATCCCCTCTACAACGTACCCAATAAGTCAATAGCCAGCTTTTGATCAAAGACCTCCAGAGATGGGAAACTCACTCCCTTCTGAAGCTTTCTGTTCTATTTTTGGATAACTGTAATTGTTAGGAAAGTTTCTCTTTCCAGACTCTCAAACACACACTCTCAGCCTATGACCTGGGCATTCTACTTCATGAACTTAGATGGTCAGCGCCAAGAGGAGTGAGCCTCCTCTTCACCTGAAAATGGGTCTCTTTATGTACCCACCTTCTCCTCCTTCTCTTCTCCCTCAGAAGATGAGGCATTCCTTTCCAAAGCTAACCTCTATATCTGTGTTCATAATCCCTCCTCCTCCTGGTTCCTTTAGGACCTTCTCCATCAATTATCTTTTCTCCCCCTCCTCTTTTCATTCTGTTCATCTATAACCATTTCTTTCCTTCTGCCTTTTCCATACCTTGAAAAAAGCCTTAGAATCTGGTAACATTATAGCTGAAAGATACCTTGGAGCTCATCTAATACAACCCTTGCCTTTTGGAATGAAAGAACTCAGAGAGATTACATGGCTTGCCTCCCCGCCCCAGCTCACCTACTACCCATATTCTATTGGACGCCTGGGAGCTCAGCAAAAGCACATGGTACAGGGACCTGAATTCTTCCTCACCGCTGTCCCAGGCTCCACCTCCAAGTTTTCACCAGGTGCCCCTAGCAGAGGCCTCACACAGTAGGTGATGCAGGCAGCCCTTCTTTCCTCCCCAGTACTCCTGCCAAGGTCTCCTAACTTGTCCAAGCAAGATATAGTCCTTTGCCCGCAATCTCACATCATGGGAAGGAACCCAGAGTCCCAACTCCACAACTTTACAACCCTCAAGCTCATGTCTCCATTTTCAACAATGCTTTCCACCCCTTCTTCTTGGGAGGTCCTGGTCTCTCATACCACTTGGATGGAGTTACCAACTACAATCCTTCAGGCAAAATGGCAGGCCATCAGGCCTTACCATCTGCCCTGCTGCTATAGCCTCTAGACCCCAACGCATTGCCATCTGCCTTGCTATTGTACCCTAATACCACTGGGCCTTTCTATCCATCCTGCAGCCATACCCTCCCCCAGCGCTCATCCACCCCAATTAGAAAGTGAAGTCTTTGAGAGCAGGGACTATTTTGCTTTTCTCTTTGCACATAGTAAGTACTTAATAAATGTGCTTTCATATGTTCATTTAATCATTCAAGATCACATAGAGTAGTTTATGGCAGAGAAGAGACTAGGACCATGTTCCTAAGATGGTCAAAATCCATTGGTGTTCTCTTAAGTGTTTGGTTTGGCCACAGCCTTTGGTCTCTTTCTCCGGCCTGTCTCTTCAAGTTTCCAAACTCACCTAGTCCCTCTTTCTCTCAGAGGATGATGTCACTTCTTGTTTTAGGAAGAGGCAACTGAAATGATGTCTTGGTTTAAATTGGATGCCTCAGTGTTTCACATTATATCTATCTGTGGGTACAAAGACCTTTCCTGGTAGATTTTGCATTGAATTTCATTAAATTTAGTACTCCATGAAGGAGTACCGTTTGATTTGTTGCTCATACTTGAAACAAAATGGTGGCCTAAGAGAATTTTTGAGTGCTCAGATCATCTCTAATTTTTAACAGATCTCTCTGAAATTTCATACATGGGCAGAGGATGTGATTATCCAGTGTGAGGATGTCAGCTCCTCTAGCCACTGTGAAATATTTGGTGGCCAAAATGTCAGCAGAGTTCAAGGACGGTGGCCTTGGGGCCTTTGAAGGGCACATCAACTGTACTAGTAAAAGTGATTTGTAGTCGATCTGTATCCTTTGCTCTAAAAAAGCTTAATGATTAAGGCCAGTATACACCGTGTGAATAATAAGGTCTCATTTCTTGTACATTGAGTACATTTTGGATGCAAAAATATAACATATAGGCGAGACATAAAAGTTCATCATTTCTTGGATTTGTGTGCCTGCCGGCAGGGTGCTAAAAGAAGTGCCTTTTTCAAGCTTCTTCTCCTTCCATATCCTAATTGCATACTCTGCTATGCCAAAGGAAGGGATGGATAACAAGCCTATGATTAAGGAGCTGTTTGACCTTGGGTAAATAATTTTCCCTCTCTGGGCTTTGGTTTCCCCCAAAGGGGAAATTTCCCACCTGGGGAAGTCAGGTGAGAAGGGGTATACTCTGCTATTTTCATTAAAAAGCAAAAGGCCAGACACTGAAAACACTTAGAAATAATTTTTTCAGCAATTCTTTTCAGAATTAAACCCGTGGAATTTGAGTTAATATTTACTCCCCTTTTGTAACACCTCCAAAATTTTACTAAGAGACCACCAGGACCAGTACTCCTCTCTAGGCAGCAACAAAACTCAAGGGCAGATTTTAAGTCAGTTTTGTGATAACTGAATTGGAAATCTTTTATCTGGACTTAAAATTCCAAAGAGACCTTCCTGGTGCCTTAACTACAAAGAAGACCTATTGATGATTCTGGATCTTTCTTTGAAAATGATTTAGAATCAATAACTGAGGAAAAGATAGCCTAGACGCCAAGACAATGTGGGAGCACCTTTATATCCTGTTTTCAGAAAACAGATTACCTGAAATAACTACCATGATACTCAGGCATGTTGCTGTTCAGTCATTTCAGGGGTGTCCAAACCCTCGTGACCCAATTTGGGGTTTTCTTGGCAAAAATCCTGGAGTTGTTTGCTGTTTCCTTCTCCAGTTCATTTGACAGATGAGGAAATGGAGGCAAACAGGGTTAAGTGACTTGCCCAGGGTGACATAGCCAAGAAATATCAGAGATCAAAGTTGAACTCATAAAGATGAGTCTCCCTGATCACAGGCCCAGCATTCTATCCACTGCAGCTCCACCTAGCTGCCCAAATGTCAAGGCATACCCATTCTGTGTTCTAGGACAGGTCGGTGACTTTACTTTTATTCTTGGTATGTCTGCTGCTACCCATGATAACAGTTGTGACTTATCCAGCTGAACAGGGAGCTAATGCTTAGCTCTCCAACTCAAGGAAACTAGGAAGATGAAGGAAACAGTGCACCAAACGGAATGTGTGTCGCAATGCAATTCAATTCAGGAAGCTTCCTTGTAGTTAAGGGACCAGGTCAACATGTGGTAAGCAGGCTCTGCTGTGCCTTGATGACAAGTCTTTGGGGGCCACAAGGCGGCCCCATGGTGCACAGAAGGCCAGGCCTGGAGTCAGGAAAGCTCATCTTCCTGAGTTCAAATCCAGCCCCAGCCTCAGACCCTGACTAGCTGTGTGACCCTGGACAATTCACTTAACCTTGTTTGCTTTAGTTTCCTCAACTGTAAAATGAGCTGGAGAAGGAAATGGCAAACCACTCCAGTATCTTTGCCAAGAAAACGCCCAGTAGGGTCATCAAGAGCCAGACATGACTAGACTTTGCCCTTGGCTTATTTGGATGCAAGATTCTTTGTTCTTCCAAATCTTTTCCTTGTACAGCCCATTGAAAGGGTCTTACCACTTCCCTTCAACACACTGAGGGAGCTTTGCCATTGAGGGCCTTTGGCCTTTGGGTCCCCGTACCACCACCTCTCCACCTGCAGCAAAGCCAAGCAGGACAGGAGACAGCTGGAAGCCCAGTTTTCTTCCCAGGGTTTGCTTTGCTGCCTGCTGTGGAAAGTACCCGTGATTGATTGTGTTTTCCCAGATGTTGTTCCCCTAAATACATTGACTTATTAAAAGTGAGGCTCGCATGTTCCCAGGCTGAGAGAGCTAAGGGCACATAGTGGGCTAAGTGCCAGGAGGTTCATGGGCCGATTAGAGTTCGAAAGGGGAGATTTGGTCAATGAAACCTTGTAGGTCCAGGCACTCAATCAGCCATTAATTCAGCAAGGAGTTTCCAAGGTCATCCCGGGAGGTGAAAGTAACCACCATAATGGGGCTGACACAGTGTCTGTGATTGCACTGATGAGTTTTGGCGGGAGTGGGGGGCAGCGTGGGGGTGGCTAGTCACTGCTGATCCATTCCTATGATCTTGATGTCAAAAAGAAAAGAAGAGCTATATTACTCCTATAGACCATGTGTAATTGAATCTGGCTTCTAGGCTGGGAAATGCTATGACTTTTCTTTCTTTTTTACTGGATATAAAGAAAGAGATTAGAAAATGAACTTTCACTGATCTAGAGGAAACAGTAATTGGGTACTGCAGTTGGGTACCACAAAAACAAGGAAGACAAAGATACAGATTAATTGGATGAAGATAATTTGTTTCCTGGAGCCAAAGAAAATTTGACACTCCTAATTTTTATGCAGATTATTGGACAGAGTTTTCCAAACTCTGGGATACTAAATAAAGTTTGGAAACCTTTGCATTAGCTTTCAAAAAGGTATCAACCACAGAGGAGGAGAGAGAGAGGGAAGGGAGAGAGAGAGAGAAACAACCAGGTATGAGAACCAGCTCATGGCACAACCATAGCATATTAAGTGGGAAAGGAATAGGGCTGAAGATACATGACCCAGCACAAATATACGCTGAAGCCCTTTAGACAGTGAGGGAAGCAGGAAGCAAGAAGCAGGGCACGGTGACTATGACTCCCCACGGTGATTCTTGTCCCTTTCACGATCCTCCAATGCTTTATGCCATCACTAGGTCCCACGACCATAATGCACCATTCCCTGGGCCTGCCTTCCTCTCCGACTTTCATGGGGGCATTGACCAGGCTCTCTGGGGGCTGGGTAAGCCCCTCTCCAGCTGCAGCTACACCATCAGCCAAACTGACTCTATTGCCCCCCCCAGAACATTTTCCCCAGGCACAAGATCAAGGACTAACCGCTGGATTAGAAGTGGGGAACAGAAGGACATTTAGACAATGAGAGCTGCTCACCTAAGGACCTGACCTCCTCAATGTCTGCCTCAGCTGAGGTTGCATCAGTGATTACCTTCCATTGTGTCCTCTGATCTCCTTCTCTCTAACACTAGACAACAGTTTGGCTAGCACTCCCATCATTACCTTTTGGCTAGACTATTCCTTTCCACGGAGCTGCCAGTTTAATCTTTTTAATGCATGGCACTGCTCATAACATTTCCTTGCTGAAATCTGTAATGGGTCCCCACTCCTTACTGAATAAAGTCAGAACCATGGTCTCTCAGAGTTTAAAGAGACCTCCACGGCCATCTAGTCCAACTCACATTTGGCGCACGATGGTCTCTACAACATGCCCTATAGCTGGTGCCCAGGACCTCCAATGAAGGAGACCCATTATTGTCAGAGGTGGCCCACTATAGTTGGGATGATGAGATCACAGGCTGAGAGCTGCAAAGGACTTTCAAGATCAGCTACTTCAAGCCCGACTTCCCAGACAAGGAAACTGAGACCCAGAAAGTTGAAATGACATGGCTATCATCACTTGGGTACTAAGTCTCGGAGTAGGGAATTTAATTCGAGTCTTATGACTATAAGAGCAGCACTCTTTCCACTGGACCACATGGTTACCTAGGTGTTAGCACATTTTGGCCTACATTCCTTACATACATTGACTCACCACGAGCTGTGCTTTGAAGAACAGAGGGGAGTCCAGGAGGCAGAGAGGAGGGAATGCATTTCAGGCTTGAGAAGACACCTGGGCAAAGGCATGGAGGGAAAATATGGAATATCAGCAACTGAAATGAATGAAAAGTCTGAGGGACATAGTTTCTGGGTAATTAATAACCAATTTATTAATTAGGCTAGCAGATAAAAAATTGAGGTCAGTGGTTCTCTCTGAAACCAAAGACCTCACATGGAGGTTGCTGAATGTCCCTGGGGGTGAAAATCAATTCTTATTGGTTTACAATTAATTAGAGAATGAATATTATAATAGGAGGTGGGCCTTTTTTTTTCTAATGAGGGGCTGGGGGACACCCTGTGACTCTGATCATATCATTCTTGGACAAAGAGACTCATCTCCACCCAGATCATTCCTCCTCCAGAAAGCTATCCCAAACCATCTATTCTCCACCCAGTTCTACCTGAGTAGAACAATGGGGGGATGGGGATCCCAGTAAGAATTCCACCTAGACAAGATGGTGTGGGTGGAGTGAATTTTGGAGCAAGGTCAGAAATGTCCTTGAGAGGCTGGGTTTTGAATGAGCAGAAAGAGAGAGGATCTTTGGGTAGTGGTTATTAACATAGTAAGAAAAGAATCATTTTTTTCTCACTACAGAGAATAGCTAGTAGGCCAGTAAGAAATAAGAATGGCAAAGTATGTGGGAACCATATTGTAGAGGGCCTTAAATGCCAGACTGAGAGGCAGCGAGGAGCCAGTGAAGGGGAGGGAAATGACTTGATCAGATTGCAGTTCAGCAGCTGTGTGGGAGACGCAGAGAGAAGTGGCAGGAATGAGAGAGACCAGTTAAGAGGCTGTTGCAATAGTCCAGGTGAGATGTGATGAGGCGCCACTGAACGGAAAGAAAGGGATGGATGCAAGAGATACTCTGGAGGTGGAATGAAGATGACTAAGCAAGGGACAGGGAAGAGTCCAGCACAAGGTTGAGGTGGCAAATCTGGGTGATCTGGAGGGATGTCAGTGCCCTTGATGAGGTCTGGAGGCAGGATGAGGTTGGAGGGAAAGAGAATCAGTTCTGAGATGGACACGTGCAGTTTGGGATGCCTGGAGGACATTTAGATGGAGATAGCTAGCAGGCAGTAATGCCCAACTCGAGCTTAAGAGAGAGATTAGGGGAATATAGAGAGAGAAAAAGAAGAGATAACCCTTTGAAACTCTTGGGTGGATTTATCCCCATTTATATTAAGATATTTGTACATATGTCAATGAAGTCATCAAAGTACACTTGCGAAGCTCTTTCTGTGTGGCAGGCCCTGTGCTGTGTGTGGATGAATATACAGGAAAACGTAAAAGACCCCCTGCCCTTGAGATACTCACATTCTCTTGAGGAAGAAACATGAGCATATCTAGGGCTGTACAAACTAGTTTCAAGGGGATTGGAGTGAAGCATTTGCTGCTGATGGGACCAGGAGAAAGCTCCTGTAGGAGGTGCCCCTTGAGCAGAGTCTTGATAGAGACTAGGAATTCAAAGGGTTGGAGATGGGCACTGGGGAAGTGGTGGTAGTTGTTGTTTGTCCTTTTTTATAGAAGAGTTCATGTTAGGGCTGGGGTGGGGTGTTGTGAGAGTGTTCTGAGCATCACATGCTTCCAGCTAGCTTATAAAATCCTTGAGGAGCAGGGTTTATATCTGTATTTGTACCCTACTCAGATTCCAGCATATGCTATTACACACTGTAGGCAGCTGATGCATATTTATTGAATTGGCTAGAATCTAATAAAGTTTGTATGGAGTAGGGGGGAAAAGAAAATGACGGCAACTACCATAGTTTGGAGCCAGTGGGAAAGTATCAGTGGCTCAGAAGAACCGTGCCACACAAGTCCGAGGAGTGCTGTTTCTATCAGAGGCTACTAAGTGGTTGCTTTCATTGGCCTACCAGGACAATGAGATGGTTGGACTTTATTCACTGAATTAATCCTCTGGCCGGACTTGCTGCAGTTCTGGGTTGACTTGGCATCATGTAGAGAGAACCAAAGATTAATCTCAAACGATCACACATTTTTGTTAGCATGTCTTCAGAAGGCTGCTTGGGACATACATCGATTCGCTCAATTTTTATTCAACTCTGAAAATAAAATCAGCTAGGCCATTGCGTGACTTAGTCAAAACCTTTATTACATTAATGAGACTGTCTGATTTTCTTTACCAATTATGCATTTTCAAACCTTCCAAGAGAGGGGCTACTTTTCTCTGCCACCAGAAGCCTCTAATCTGACTACTAGACATCTGTTAAGAGACACTGCTCTCTCTACCTAGAGATCTTTTTTTGGCAGTGGCCAATAGAGGGTTGGTGGGCTGAACCCCATTAAATGCGATTTTATGGGCACCGTCAAGTACATGGACTGTCTGGGGAAATTTCTAGCTCATTGCAAACATAAAATACATCAAAATTGGTATGCAATGAAAATCGGACTCAACAATAACACTGAAAATACGAGGAAGACAGTTATTTCTGAAGGGAGGGTTATAATGGATTATTTCTCCCAGTCTCATGTGATACAATGTCATATGGTCTTCCCAACTTGTGTAAAAGAGAGACAGAGAGCCTACTTATTGCCCCTCTGCCCAACAGAAGAATGGCCTGGTGTTCCACAGAGAACTGGAAGACATATGACACTCCCTACAGCTCTGTCCTCCAGGAGAAGAGAATTAATACAGAAAGAAGGCAGGGCTAAAAGAGCCTCTTCTCCCTTGTCAGCCACACATAGAAGAGAGAATGCCCAAGGTGTGGCTTCTCTGTTCAAATGGAATGAAAGACTGTGAGAAGGGAGCCCAGAAGCCTTTGTGCTAATAAGGAGAGAAAGGGTAAGAGGAAGAGACTTCAGAAGACTTGTTTCTTCAAAACGCATCCATTACCTCCATATTTTCAGGTTAAACATTAATAGTCATAATCCTTTTTTGCATGGTCTACACCTGTTCAACTCGGTTGTCTTGAGAATCAGAGTCAACACCAAATGGAAGACAATAACTTCTTAGGAACAGTTTTGAAGGTCAGGGGAGAAGTTCCTCTACCAAGGACGAGTATATTTTAAAACGAGGGCATCCTGCCCTTTTGGTACAGAGAAAGCTGTCTTTTTAATGCAGTCACGTGTGGGGGCTGAAGTGATCACTCCTCTAATTCCAAATAGCTAAAAAGGAACTAGCTCGGTGTCCACGGATAACTCCTTCTCTAAGGATGGCTGAACAGGCAGGCTCCTAATAACTTACATCCTCTTCTGATGCCCCATCAGGGTATAGAAGTGCCTTAATTTGCAAGGGCTGTGCCAAAAGAGACCAAACTTGGCATGCCCTACCAAATTGTGCACCTGCTTTCCCAGGATTGGACAAACTTGGTTTAGAGAGGGTTAGTTTGGGCTGGTAGCATGGAAATTAATTTTTCACTTCCTGGCGACTGTACCAGATTCATCAGCTAAGGCAAATAGGAGTTGGAATCTACATCAACCAATCAATGAACACTTGTTAAGCACCTACTAAGTGCCAGACATTATGCTCAGCTAAACACTAGCCTACCAAAAGAGGCAAGAGACATCCCTACCCTCAAGGAGCACGGTCTGATGGAGGAAGTACTCACACCGATGAGACTGCACATCCTTCAAGTATTAAATTGGTTAAAAGCCAGAAAGCAGCCTCAGCATTCAGGAAAGATCATTACCCATGAAGTCAGAAGTGCAGGGACCAAGTCCCGCATGTGACACATACTGTACCTGCTCTACTTGGAATGACTTCTTCCCCAGATGAAAAGCTGGGTGGCCTTGGAGCAGCACTTGCAGACAGGGGGCAAAGGAAACTTACCCAGGGTAAATTCTCCACATATCACACAAGCCACATGATCCACCACCCTGTTTAGCAGTTCTCTCTGGAAAGCCACAAGCAAGCTGGGCTCTTCTCTAGAATTCTTGATCTCTAGAGAAATGCAGAGGTCAGACATTGCTCCTGGGTCTCAGCCCTATGTGAATAACTTCTACCATGGCAATATCAACTCATATAAAAGGATGGGAAATTGAGAATTCCCACTGTTGTGGGAGCAGAAACCCCTGATTCCAAGGGTCATATGAATGTCTCTCTTAA
The DNA here is from genome assembly GCF_011100635.1 of Trichosurus vulpecula. Taxonomy (NCBI): domain Eukaryota; kingdom Metazoa; phylum Chordata; class Mammalia; order Diprotodontia; family Phalangeridae; genus Trichosurus; species Trichosurus vulpecula. The sequence continues at coordinate 33,518,580 of NC_050582.1, forward strand.
GGAGGCTAATTCTTGGTCAGGAATCATGAGGGCTAGTGGTGATAAGCGTACGAGGACCTGGAGAAGAGCAACCAGAATGGTGAAGGGCCTTGAGATCCTGTTACAGGAGGACTGTTTGAAGGAACTGGGGATGTTTAGCTTGGAGAAAGGGAAGACTTGGGGGTGGGGGAGATGTAAGAGCTGTCTTCAAGTGATGTATTCTAAGGGCTGCCACATAAACTAGGAATTAGCCACAGAAGACAGAATTACAAGCAATGGACAGCAGTTGCAAAGAGACAGGTTTGGGCTTTAAGAAAGGAACAATTTCCTTAAATATAAGATGAGCTATCCCAAAGTGGAATGGGTGACATTAGGAGGGAGTGAGGTCCCTGTTGGTATTCAAGGAAAGGCTGGATCGTCACATGCCAAGTTTGGTTTTGAGGGGCTTCCTCTACAGGCAGAGTTTGGATTCGATGGCATCTGAGGGAGCCTTTGATTTGAAGACTCTGTGACCTGAGCAAGCTACTTAACCTCTCAGTCTCTGTTTCCTGGGAGAATGATAGCCCCCATTTGTGGTGGAGATCGCTGTGAGATAACTTATTTAAAGTGCTTTGCAATAGTAGCCACTGTTACTGGTCTCTTCAGAGCCTCCACATGAGTATGCAGAAAAGGAATTCACAGGGGGAAACAAGCATACTAAAGAGGGGGAAAAGGTGATGAATGGACAGAGATGACACAGAAGGAAGAGAGTAATTTAGGAGGACTTAATAGGTAGCCAGAGCCTCTCAGTACTGTGGTTATTTATGGGAATAAATTGAACACTTTGTAAAGTTCAGATATAACCTGCTCAAGGTTACTTTTAGCAAATAGCTACTACAAGCTTATCAGGAGAGAAAGAATGGGTGATAATAGGGAGAAAATGTTTGAATATTAGAGAAACTGGCTTTTGGACATTGGGCGTCATTGAGAGACTGAACATTTTCTCATAGAATGTGTAGAAATATCATCACTTAAGAGTGAAAGTGAGAAAGAAGTTAACACCAGGGGGTGCCCCATTAAGGAAAATCTGGTGGTGCTGACAGAATCGAGTCTAGAGCATCTTTAGTTCAGGGTCGGCTGGCCTTCAGTCCCACAGGCTGAATTCCTGGCCTACTCCCACAGTAGCTGAAAAGGGTATCTTCTAACCCAAGAGAGGTTGGCAAGTTGCTAAGAAGCGGTTGAGTTTACACTCCAGAGTCTTCTTGTTGAATTTCTTTCCTGTGTCTTGAACGTGAGCCTTCCTCCCCACAAATCCCTTACCTGCTCAGCATGCCAGCAATCCCGCACTTTGAAATGCATTTGTGAAAGTCAGGCTAGAACCCTTTGGAAGAACTTTAATAAATACAGTTGCCAGCAGGAAAGCCCAGACTTTGAGTGACTGCCGTTATTGTGAAATTCAAATACTGAAACCTTTGATTATCACATGGTTTTCACACAGGAGATTTAGTCCTTTGTGACTTGCTTCAATTATAAATTCCGTTCAAAGACCAGTTGAATTACTAATTACTTGCTTAATAATTATCCGCATTGGTGACTAATCATTTTGCAATTGCAAATGTTTCTTATCATGGCACGCTAGTCAGAAAAAAACAAATTTAAATTAGCATTGGCTGTTCATTCTGGAATAATGGCTTTCCCTTCCCCAGTCTCCCCTGCTTAGCAAGTGTGGGTGACAGGGTGGAGAGGCACTGGCCTGCACTTGGCACTCATAAAACTATCCATCTTTATGCTAAATAAAGGCATATTTTCATTTGGGAGACATTGTCTGGGGAAGAGTACTTGCCTGGGTGAGTTTAACCCTAGCCTCACTTCAGCCACTAACCCACTGTGTGACCCTGGGCACAGCACTTTTACCACTCTGGGCCTCAGTTTTGTCACCTGTAAAATGGAAGATAAAGAGAGCTTTTTAAACTCGAAAGTCCTTTCTAGCTCTAACATTCCATGGTTTCATTATGATAATGGTTTATTGGGCTCAGGATTTCATTCTCAAGCTTATGAGGCCACCAGCAGGATGGGAGGGAACCAGAGGATGGGGAAGATGAAGGACAAGTATGTCAAGGGCTGTGGTGAAAGGAGAGGTGCTTGGAGCTCCTGGCTAGCTCCCCAAAATAATAGGAGCAGAGCCCACGGTACCAATGCAAATTTGGTGATGTGCCCATTCCTATTCAGCAGGCATTCCCAACTGGTGATATGTGACTCTCCTACAGACAAGACAGTGCCCTTGTCAAGATGTCCCTTCCTCCCTGAGTCCATGATTCATGGGGCCTAGTGTGTCCTTCACTAATAGTCCCTTTCTAACCCAGTGCATTTCTGTCTCTTCAAACTAACTCCATGGGGGTACTGGAATTGTCAGCATCTGCAGGAGATGGATTTATTTTTGTTAAGATTAGGGAATAAATGCTATTGTATGACTTGGTGGGTTTCAATCTGGCAGGTCGTGAACCAGGCTAAGGCTTACTACTTCAGGGGAACTTTCCCTGAAGCACAGACTCTCAAAGTTGGGAGGAACCTCAGGCCCTCGAGGCCAATCTGTATCTGACCATGAATCCCCACTAGTGTATCCCAAACAAGGGGGCATTCAGCCCTGGCTTAACTATCTCTAGTAAGGAGGAACTCACCATCTTGTGAAACAGGCTCTTTCACTTTTAGAAAAGCTTTGTCAGGAAATCTGTCCTTTCATGCAGTCTAGATCTGCCACCCATTGCTCTTGGTTCTGCCTTCTGGGACCAAGTAGAAAAAGTCTAATCCCTCCCCAGGATAGCCCTTCAAATACTAGAAGGCACCTTTCATGAATCTGGCCCACAAGAGGCTAAAGATCCTCAAGTCTTTCAGCTTAACTTTATATAACATGAAGCCAATGACCCTTGATCATCTGGGGCACTGTCCTCTGGAGACCTCCCATCAATGCACTTCCTAAAGTCAGGTGCCCAGAAATTAACAAAATGCTCCAAACCTGGATAAGACTAATTTCAGTGTAACCTGAAATCACATCAGCTCTTTGGGATGCCTTATCTCATTGGTTGGTTCTCATTGAATATGCATTGAAATGCCCAGATGCAAACTACTAGCTACCTCTGCTTTCTTCATCTTGTCTCCTCACAAGACAGCTCCGAGCATTCCTAATAAGAAATGAAACAGGCTGCCTTCAGAGGTGATGAGGTCCCTCTTGGGGTGTGGTGTGCCTGGGGAAAGGCTTTAAGCAGAGGGTGGATAGCCATTGCTGGTGATACTGAGATGGAGATTCTTACTCATATACAGATGGGACTAAATGATCTCAGAGGTTCATTTTAACTCCGATTCAGTGTTTCTCATGATAGTGGGAAATGGAAAAAAAACTGCTTTTGATTGTGTTTACTTGACTGAATTAGACATTAAAACAGCAACACTGAGCTTGATCAAATTGGCACATGGATCTTAGTGATTCAGATCTGGTTCTGGGTGTTTCAATGTGCATTTGTTTTATGGTATTAAATTATTAGCTATATGTCTATACCACAATTAGGCTTGTTTTTTTTTCCTTTGAGATTGAATTCATGAAACCTTGTGTGAATTAGGTTTTTGGAATTCACAGTATTATAGATTTAGGTCCAGACTTTCTAGTCCAACTCTACCATTTTACAGATGGGGAAACTGAGGCCTAGAAAGGTAAAATGATTTGCCCAAGGTCTCATAAGGAGTGCAAAGCAGAGCTGGGAGGCAAAGTGAGGTCCTTTAATAGTCAATAGTGGGAATTTTTTTCCCTCCAAGTAACTCAGATTGCTGGATTTTTTACTTTTTAAATGGTTGTTTTAGATGGCTAGGAATGACAGCTATATATGGGTTACCTGTCCCCTCTCAAACCCTGTGTACATGTTTAGAATCACCTCCCACTTGCTGCATTGTCCCCTTCTAGGTCATATATATGAAACAAACACAGATTTATTGTCCTCATATACTTTTCTCCTCCAGTCATTATTCTAAAGGTGGTTCCACACAAAGAGCTGCATAATTAATCCCTAACTGTGGGATCTTATTTCAATCCAGCTAAATAAGGTCCAATCCTGCTTCATTAGTGTCTATTTATGGACTTGGCCACTGAAAAACTATCCGTCTGCTGTGAATCTCTGGAGGGAAATTAGGCTGGTAGCTAGAGAAGGTGGGTTTAGGTATCTTCATTGCCTCTTTCAACCCTTTTCCCTTTGGTGGTAGCAGGGAGTGTTATCCTGGTTTTGAAGAATCCTCAATCAATCAACATTTATTAGGCACCTAACCATGCCAGGCACTGTCCTAAACACTGAGGGTCAAAAAGAGGCAAAAGACAGTCCTTGCCCTCAAGGAGTTCACAATCTAATGCCTGACTAAGAGGGTTCTGGATTATTAGGATTGGATTAGGAGACAGAAGACAATTTAACATTTATTAAGTATATTCTATGTGGAAGACTTGTGACAAATGCTGGAGATGCTTAAAAATGGGGAGACATAAATGTATTTTCCAGCAAAAAGGAGTCAGTGGGATGGGGACGTGACATGTACAAAGACAAGTATAACATAAAGGAGGAAGGAATGAGAGCAGAAGGGAAGTCCAAACAGAGTGCCCTGGAAAGCATGGTGGAGGGAGAAGACCCTTTCAGCTCGTGGGATCTGGGAAGGTCTTGGAGAAGAGATGATATGTGAGCTGAGCCTTGAAAGGGACTAAAGCTTCTGAAAGGTAGGGATGAGGAAGGATTAGATTCCAAGGATGGGTGAGGCAGCCTAGATCAAGGTGGGCAAGTGGAGCACAGCATCCACTTCAGGGGACTAGTGGAGTAGGTTGGGTGGATTTTGTGATTTCAGCTGCCTAGGGACCTTCTGGTGTGGAAACTCCTTCCACCTATGCAGATCAGCAACTTCTATACTTAGAGAGTTGCCTGGGGCACTGAGAGGTTACATGACTTGCTCATCATCATCTAGCTGGTATGTGTCAGAGGCAGGATTTGAATCCAAATCTTTCTGACACCACGGCTGGTCTTCTATTTGCCATGCCATACTCTTTCTTCTGGAACACAAGATCGGAAATCATGGGAGCTGCTGTGTTGTTTACAGTCATGTCAGACTCTTGGTGACTCCATTTGGAGTTTTGGAAGATACTGGACTGATTTGCCATTCCCTTCTCCAGCTCATTTTACAGATGAGGAAACTGAGGTAAAGAGACTGAAGTGGATTGCCCAGGGTCACACAGCTAGTAAGTGTCTGAGGCTGGATTTGAACTCACAAAGATCCTGCCCTCAGGCTTGGCCCACTCTATCCGTTGTAACATCCAGCTGCCCTATGATGGGAGTAAGTAGGAAATAAGGATGGAAAATAATATAGAGCCAGAATTTCATTGGAAAGCCAAAGAAATGAATCTGTAATGGTGAAGGTGAAGGCCAAAGGTGATCTTTGGGGACAAAGAGGCATTTCCAGAGCCCTTAAAAATCATGTTGTTTAGATGATTGTCTACTTTGCCTTATTCATAAAGAGAAGAATCTCAACATGTCCTTTTACAACCCCCAAACTACTTTTTATTTCTAGTTCATTTTCATTTGAGAACAGTAAACTCAACTGTGGTTTGAGCTCACCAACTCTTTAATCCATTTTCACCTATTGTGCTATCCTCCAAGAGGCCTTTTTGCTTAGTATTAACTTTCTCAGCCCATGTGTATTTCAAGGGAAACTTAATTTATTTTCGTTCCAATTCTCACCCACTCAGCCTCCTCACCTATGCCTTTTTCATTCCTTGGTTCTCAGAGACTTCAAAGAGAACTTAGTGCCTGGAATTGCAAAGTATGAGATGCAGGTTTTAAGTTCCTGATTCATTTATACTTAACTCGTTAAGATGTGGTTTTATAAGAGCTGGTTTATATCCAAGGGACTCTTCGGCCTATTTTAGAAGGGGAAAAAACACAAAAACCCTTCTTCTTAGAGCAAGAAATTATATTTTTATTAAGTGGACATAACTACAGATAGAGAAGGATTTGAATTTATAGACAATCCCTGACTTCCAGACGGACTGTGTTTCTGAAGTTAACTTGTCAGTTAGGTGTTTAGAATTCTGAAATGCATTTTTGTCCATTCGTTCGCCAAGCATTTATTCAGTACCTACTATGTGCTAGGCTCTGGAAATACAAAGACAAAATGTAGCAGTCCTTGTCTTCAAGAAGATTAAATTCTTGGGGGTGAGAGTAGGAGGGATAATACATACACAGATAAGGAAATATTATTTGTGTGTGTGTGTAGTAAATACAAAATAATTTGATGGATGAAAGGCATTAATCATTGGTGAATATGGGGGGGCGTCATGATACCACCACTCCTCCTTCTAAGTATGGACATACATGGAGATGGGATATTGTGTATGGATGGTTTCCATGTGGTTAGTCTCCCAGGCCAGTCCACAAAAGTCTTTCACTCGCTATGGAACTGGGCTAGATTTTTTCCAGTGCAGCACCTCATTGGCAAGGTGGAGGGAAGCCCAGTACCTTTGTAGACCTGGGGTATGACTGTAAGGGAAGGGCTATATAATCCCAAACTGAATATAATCATGAGCAGTTAGTCTTTCCTGCTTCATGGGGCCCTTAAAGAATGTTCTGCCTGAACAAAATTTGCTGTTAAATGGGGACCTGGTGAATTTTTCCCTTCTCCATTCCCTTCTCCTCTTCAACCTGGAAAACTGGCTTCATAGCAGTTTTACATTCTCTTTAAATCTTTCTTATTGGCTATTTGTATTTTTGTAATGTTTTTTCCCCTCTGGATAAAGGTAAGCTGATTTTTATTGCATTCTTAGATACTGTTTGCTATAAATGAGTGGACCACACTATGGTGAAGGACAAGGGGAACCTCTGGACAATTAGCCCTAGACTCAATCACGAGTCTGTACTGAAGCTTTCTCTGTCTCTGTCTCTGTCTCTGTCCATTTCACTCTCTGGAGACCCAAAATGTCCTCCATTGGGTTGTAATTTACAGAGGATCCTGAAGGCAAAGAGGATGATAACACTAACAAAAGACATTTCTATACTACTTAAAAAGCTTCAAAGTGCTTTATTTACATAGATTATCCCATGGGAACTTAACAACCACCCTTGAAGGTAGGTGCTCTAGGAATTGTTTACTCCATTCTTATAGATTCCAAACTATGGGAGAAGAGAAGTGAATAGCCCCGGGTCATGCAGCTAATGAGTGTCAGAGATGGTTTGGAATATAGGTCTTCCTAAAGCCAGGTCAATAGAAAAATGCATTTAGCATTCTCCTTTTGCACTTGAGATTGGAGTTTCCATTTGGAGTCCAAAGTAATGTCCATCAGAGATGAAGCAGGAGGGCACAGGAAAGAACCTTAATGGACACTCACAGTTGGGGAGGGAAATGGAGGACAATGCATTAAAGGAGAATTGAGAAAAAATAGTCAGAGAGGTAGGAGGAGAACTAGGAGAGAAGACTGTCATGAAATGTTGTTGTTGTTTAATCTTTCAACCATATCTGACTCTTTGTAACCTCATGGACCATAGCATGCCAGGCCCTTCTGTCCTCCACTCTCTCCCAAAGTCTGTCCAAGCTCATGATTTTTGCTTCCATGACCCTGTCTTTCCATCTCATCCTCTGCCATCCGCTTTGCCTTTTGCTTTCAGTCTTTCCTAACATCAGGCTCTTTCTGTTGAGCGACATCTTCTCATTATGTGGCCAAAGTGTTCAAGCTTCAGTTTCAGTATTTGACCTTCCGGTGTTAATTTCTGAGTTAATTTCATGAAATCCCAAGACTGAAAAAGCATACCGGAAATGCAGGTGGCCAATATTTTAAAAAACAACAGGGAAATCAAAGAGGGTGGGGTCAGCTAAAAAGCCATCAGATTTAGTAGTTAAGAGATCTGTGGTCACTTCTGAGAGGCCAGGAGAGCGATGGGATCAGAAACCATTTTGCAAGCATTTAACAAGTGAATGGGTGTTGAAAAAGTAGAGGCAGTGGGTATAGATGATTTTTTAGGAGTTTGGGTAGTGGCAAGCAATGGAGTTTACCTTTTACTCCTTAGGTAATGGGAAGCTGCTGAAGGTTTTGGAGCACTGGAGTGACATGGCCAGACCTGTGACTTTGGAAAATTGATTCGGCAGCTGTGTGGAGGATGCATTTAGAAAGGAGGAAGGTTGGAGGAAGAGAGACCAGTTAGGAGGCTATAACTGAGAAGTCATAAAGTTGGTGAGGATCAGTAAAAAGAAGAGGGACAGATGTGAAAGCTATTTGGGAGGTAGAATGGGGTCTGCTTGGCCAAAATGGCACAGTGGGGAGTGTGTGTGAGATGCCCTTCCCATTCCTAGCAAAGGAGGTCACATCTGCAAAGTGCCCAGCACAATTCCTGGCTTCTAGTAGGGTGCTTAATAAATGCTTGCTGCTCCTCCTCCTCCCCATCCTTGCAGAAGGGATATTTTTCACTGTGGATTTACCTCACAAGGAATATCCTTGCTCCACATTCCAGTTGCTGTTTTTGCCTAGGAACTCCTGCAAACTCTGCCTTGGAAGGCTTCGGGAAGGGGGATAAGAAATGAAATCAAAAGAAGTCCATTAAGAAAGAAAGAGCTATCAAGAGATTATTGGCAAAAAGGCTGGAAAGGAAGCCCGTTGACCATCTAGAGGAACTGAACTCCCAATATGAATCAGGGGACTTGGGTCTAATCATTCTTCTTCTCCAATTCCCACAGTGTACGAGCTTAAATTCTATTTTTGTTAGTATAATTTATTAGTCACTGGGCTACTTCAAAATGAAACATTAAAATCTCAGGGAGATTAATATATGCTGGCTGATTCAAGTGGCACTGTTTTGACAGATGATTTGAACACGTGATGTACAGCATTAATTGACTGATGGACAAGAAAAGAGAAACACAAGGCTTGTCCTTGTCTGCATGGGCTTCTGATTTGCAGGAAAGGTAAGAAGGGCCATGCCTAGATTGACATCACCCCCAATTGGCAAGCTGCCAGTTTTTCTATTTCATTTTCTGTAGGGTGGATTACTCTCAGAGATGCAAAATGGGAAAGCCAAAACTTACCTCGCAAATTCCAGTGTGGTATAGTGGGAAAAAATAACATATTTGGAGTTCCAGGCTCTGGGTTTGATTTTTAGCTCTCCTAAATGATCTTGAGCAAGTCCCTAGGCTCTGTTTTCACATCTATAAAATAAGGGGAGTGGATTAAATGATATCTAAGGTCCCTCACAGCTACATAACCTATAAATTTATTTGGCTAACTTGTTCTCTCCCCTCTTAGATTCATCCTTTACACAGCTACCATACTGATATTCCTAAAGCACAATTCTGACCATGTCAGTCCTCTCCTCCCAATTCAAAATTCTCCAGTGGCTCCCTAATGTGCCCAGGATAAAGGAAAAAGTCCTCAGTCTGGCGTTTAAGGTTCTGAATGATCCGGTCACCTACCTTTCTATTCTTATAGTACCTCACTTTGCACAATTTCCTTTCTCATCAAACTGGCCTGCTAGTTGTTCCCCACATACCACATTTCATGTCCAGTCTATAGTTTTGCACAGGCTGCCCCTCCCCCCTCCCCTCATGCCTGCCATTAACTCCCTCTTTGCTGAATCTCAAGCTCCATTCCCGAATTAGCTCAGGTATTGCCTCCTAGTAGAGGCCCTTTCTTATTTCCTCATTGGTTAATACTTTCTCTCTCTTGAAGTCACATCAAATAATTACATATTTTGTGCTTACTTACTTGTATAGGTGTTATGTGGCCCTTCCTCTACACCAGTAGAATGTAAGTTCCTTGAAGACAGAGATTGTTTTATTTTTCTTGTATCCCCAGTGCCCTGTATGTAGTAGGTAACTCATAAACATTCGTCGAACTGAATTTTAAAAATTTGTACTAATTGGCAATATTTACCTTAAGTAGGCATAGCCAAAGAATAAGATTACGTTACTGGTCTCAGTTCTTCCCTCCATATGAAGGTATTTCCCTTGAGCTCAGAAAAGAGCAGAAATTTCTTTGCCCTATTCCACTATCAGTGCTCCAGAGATAAAGACACCCTGTGGAAGGAAGAGGAGAAAGAGAGTATAAGTGATGCATTGCACAGGGAACAGCAGCTTCCCCTGATGTGCTTCCATGGGAAATAGCTGGATGAAGTAATAGCTAATTGGCAGGGCCTTTAGGGAATTTAGGAAAGGGGACAATATACACAATACCCACAGTACGGTGAGTAAGATTGATAAGCACAAGCACTCACCTCGGAGGATTTATCTCCATCAATTGCAAATCCCTTAATCCTCTATATTCCTTTGCTGTCCCTGTTGGCCAGCTGAGGCACCATGGTATAGTGCAAAGAGGCTAAGACTTCGAGTCAGAAGGCACAGGAACAAGCATGAATGGATTGTCTTAACATAGAAATGGAAGAGCGCATTGAGTCAAGGCTGCTCCTAAATGTTCTTAGAGTATTGATGATGACTAAACCACTGTCCACCATTTAAAGCCAATTCCACATGTACTCATCCTGATTATTAAGCACAGGTATTTCCAATGGATTGTTGTTGAGTCATTTTTCATTTGTGTCTGACTCTTTATGACCCCATTTGGGGTTTTCTTGGCAATGACATTGTAGTGGTTTGCCATTTCCTTCTCCATCTCATTTTATAGATGAGGAAACTGAGGCAAACAGGGTGAAGTGACTTGCCCAAGATCACACAGCTCATGTCTGAGGCCAGATATGAACTCAGGGAGATGAGTCTTCCTGACTCTAAGCCTGGCACTCTTTTCACTGTAGTGCCACCTCGATGTCCATTTCCAATGGGTACATGGTGCCATTTTGACATGTATACATAAACCACAAGACAGATCAACGTCCTTCCTCTGCATACTTGCTAAAAACATACCCTGGAGTGTATGAACCTTAGCCCTGAACTGCCCATTTATTGTTCAGTTTTCTTTCCATGTACAAATTTACAGATCAGGGCAAATGAAAATTCAAAAAATCAAATTGAGAATGATAAACTCTATCTATTCAGTGTGACTGGACTGCCTTTATAGAATGAAATAATTAATTTTTTTTCTTTTAAAAAACCAACAACCTAGTTTTCTTCTTTAAATTAACTGGTAAGTTTCATCAAGATGGCCAGATCATTGGTGTGCAGAGAAACAGATAAAGGGTTCAAGAGATGTTTTTTGTAAGTTCAGGATGAAAATAGATAAAAGTCAGCTTTAATGCAAGAAGAGGAAAGCAGAAAGCTAGCTTAACATGGAGAATTTGTTTGGAGAAGATAGGCAACACAGTACCATGGACAGAGGACAATCATTAGAGAAAGGAAGACCTGTCAAGTCCTGACTGTGATCTCCACTGTCTATGACCATGGACAAGTCACTTAACCACTTCATACCCCAGGCAATTCTCTCAGACTGTAAGTAGCCAAGGATTTGTGAAGCTGAATCACTGTAGATAATTTCCATACAAGGAGTTTCTTACACTCATCAAATCAACGGTCCACTAGGATATCCTTTCCATCACTTAATCAACAAGCGTTTATTAACTGCCTACTCTGTGCCAGTGTATTAGGAGGGCAGAGTTTATAATCTCAAAGAGGATCATAAACACGTCTGAAAGGTTCGGAACCGCCGGATATAAGAAACTCTCAAAGTAGAAGGCAGAAGAATCAAAACATATATTTAGGCTCCACAGTAACCAACCCATGAACCAGCAACCCCATTTTGATATATTGATCAAAAGCTTCCAGGCCCAATAAGTACGCCTTGAAAGAGTAACCAGGAGGCTACAGAGAAGCATGATTGCGTAAAGCAAAATCATGCTTCCCCCTCTATGGTAAAAAGATTACCCACTGGCCTGAAGTCTTTGTTCAGCTTCCTCCCGTAGGTCAGCTCTGCTACTGGCAGCTCCTGCTTCGGCTGTGGCTATAGCAATAGCAGCCTCTGGCTCCAACAGGAGCTGCTTTTAACCATCCGGCTTTTGCGGGGGTGTAAGGTACGCCGGGGAAAGCACAGGTTCTTTCAATCTGCTTAAGCAAGGTGAAGGGGTTGACCGGGAAAGCACAGGTTCTTTCCATCAGCTTAAGCAAGGGAAGCAAGGTGAAGGGGCCGACAAGCTTACTCCAGTCCAACATACAAACAGTATTCAGTTCAGGGGAAAAAGCCAAACTAGTCAAGGGCACTTGTTGACTAAGTGCTAAGGAGCCCATTTTTGGTTGCCAACACACTTCTCCACCCCTTGTTATAGGATACATAATCTAATCAGCCATGTATCCTAGAACATACATTGTGATCCAATTACAAAGGAAACTAAAACATATCATTCATAATAAAGCAAAACATATCATTTGGTGGCATTCCTAAATATTGGTTTATGATTCAAATGTGATCCACCCCTAGGTCCCATAATATCATAACAATAAAACAACACAGCAAGGATAACACAAAATAAGTAAACAGAACACTCTCATCATTCCCACCCCCCTTGAACGATTGGGGCTCAAAATCTTGGGGCAAGGGGTGAAGATCTCATTTTCCCCCCACTCACTTCCTCTGCCACCATGGCTAGGACGAAGCAGGCAGTCAGGCTCTTTCTGGGCTGGGTTGAAATGCACTCTGGGCTTTTTTGGTCTCCTGTTGCTCTTAGCCACATTAATAGAAAAGCTCTCATTTGAGTCAGTTTGGTCTCCTGCTATCTGAGATTCCCCTTCTTCCTGTGGGGTAGGAGTGCCCCCATGTCTTTCACTTAATCTCAATCTTTCGTATACTAGCCGGTAGGCTGATAACACTATCCAGCTTTGCCTAGATAGTGATGCCCCTGACTGAATCCCAACTTCTCGTAAACACTTTTCCAAATCCCTAGGATCTCCTCTCCGTAGCCTTGGTTCCCAGTTTTCACAGGGTCCAGCTTTTTTAGCCAATTCTTTTGCTAGGGAGGAATAAAATGGATCCTCCCATCCTGGGATATTCATCTCTTCCTCTGGAATTGTTCTGCTTCTAAATAGAGATCTTATACCTAGCGATCCCATCCTCGTCGCCAAATGTATTAGGAGGGCAGAGTTTATAATCTCAAAGAGGATCATAAACACGTCTGAAAGGTTCGGAACCGCCGGATATAAGAAACTCTCAAAGTAGAAGGCAGAAGAATCAAAACATATATTTAGGCTCCACAGTAACCAACCCATGAACCAGCAACCCCATTTTGATATATTGATCAAAAGCTTCCAGGCCCAATAAGTACGCCTTGAAAGAGTAACCAGGAGGCTACAGAGAAGCATGATTGCGTAAAGCAAAATCATGCTTCCCCCTCTATGGTAAAAAGATTACCCACTGGCCTGAAGTCTTTGTTCAGCTTCCTCCCGTAGGTCAGCTCTGCTACTGGCAGCTCCTGCTTCGGCTGTGGCTATAGCAATAGCAGCCTCTGGCTCCAACAGGAGCTGCTTTTAACCATCCGGCTTTTGCGGGGGTGTAAGGTACGCCGGGGAAAGCACAGGTTCTTTCAATCTGCTTAAGCAAGGTGAAGGGGTTGACCGGGAAAGCACAGGTTCTTTCCATCAGCTTAAGCAAGGGAAGCAAGGTGAAGGGGCCGACAAGCTTACTCCAGTCCAACATACAAACAGTATTCAGTTCAGGGGAAAAAGCCAAACTAGTCAAGGGCACTTGTTGACTAAGTGCTAAGGAGCCCATTTTTGGTTGCCAACACAGCCAGGCACTGTGGTTGTTGCTGAGAATCAGAAAGTCAAAAACAGCACAGTGTGTGCCTGTAATAAGCTTATGTTGTCTTGGGGCGGGGAGGAGAGATACAACATGCTCACAGAGAAGTAAATACAGGATATACCTAAAATAAATACACAGTGATTGGGGAAGGGGACCTCTAATAACCAGAGAAATCAGGAAAGGCTTCTTGACCTAATGAGATAACATGAAAAGTGCTTTGCAAACCTTAAAACAGTATATAAATGCAAATTGTAATTAGTAGCATCATCCTTATTACTTGTATTACTCTTATCACCACCACCATGATCATTACTGTTGCTATTCTTACTGGAGGAGGTGGTACATAAGCTGAAATTGAAGGGAGAGAAGTGTCTGAAGGAGAGCTGAGGAGGAAGAGCAGTCTAGGCATGGGGGGAAGCCTGGGAAAAGGCAGAGGGGCTGCAAATAAGATTGTTGAATAAGGGGGACAGCAAGTAAGGAAGCCTGGCTGGAGCTTGGAATGGAGGTGAGGGGGGGGCGTGGGGAGGGGAGCAATGTATAATCAGCCTGTAAAGAAGTGGCTAATCAAATCAAAATGGAGAAAATATTATTTTTGGTAATCTGATTTTTGGGCTCCCACAAAGTCTAAATCTTTCTTGTGATTTTCCTTCCATCTCTTCCTGGGCCTTTTAATGCTACCGCCACCGCATTGCTGCAGGTCAGGGCCCTGATGGTGAGGATGTTGGCTGTTATAATTTGACTTCAGTCTCCTAATTAGGCAGCACTGAAAGCCTGGAGCTGTGGTCCTTCGGGCAGACTAATAAGACAGGAGCTGGAAGCAGACAGCTGTGATTAACCTAACTGGCCACTGGCTGTCATTGTTGTTCCAGAAAAATTCAGGAGAATCTGCTTTCTAAAAGTTACTTCTCCAAGAAGACAATTCTGCAGCACAATTCCAGGCCAGGGTGTATATATGCACTCTGAGCATGTATTTGCCCGTCTTTCCATATACAGCACAGCAAGGAAGAAATAATAGTGTATTACAAGAAACATTTTTCTATTGTGAACCAAAGGGGTAAAAATTGGAACTCAACAACAAAAAAACAAAAAAAAACCATGAGGTCCTGGGGATGTTTAACCTGAAGAAGAGAAGAGGCCATGATAACTGTCTCCAAGTATCTGAAGGGTTGTCAAGCACACTCAAATTAAGATCATAAATTCAGACTTGTAAAAAATGTTAGAGATCACTGAGTCCAGCCCCCTTGGGTGGTGGAATAGACAGAATTGATTTTCTTGGTGTGGGACAATGAATGGAAGGTAGAAAGCGGCAAAGCTGAGCTTGATATAAGGGGCTAGATGACAGATTGTCAGGGCTATTGACAAAGGCATTCAGGCTTTGTGTATAGATCTGATGAGATGATTTCCAAGGTTCATTCTAATGCCAAGATTCTGTGATCCTCTGTCCTCATTAAATAGTCATTCAGCCCTGCTTGAAGATCTCCAATAGGGAAATGAACTCTGTCGAGAGGAGACACAGTCCATGATGGACAGCTTGGAATCAGTAGGACAGTTTTCCTTACATCAACTTGAAATCTGCGTCCTTACAACTTCTGATCCTGGTTCTGCTCTCTGGGGCCCCATGCACCAGATCGAATCCCTTTTCCAGGGGACAGTCTTTCAGATACTTTCCATTCCGTCTCCATGTAGTCTTTTCTTTTCCCTCATTCGTTTGACCAATCATTAAATGGCATGATCTTAAGACCCTTCATTATCCTGATCACCATCTACCTACCACACACACTTGTCACCTTGTCAGTGCCTTTCCTACAGTGTGATACCCAGGAATGGACAAAATCCTCCAGACATGGCCCCAAAAAGGGCCTTTTCTTTTTATTTCCTTTTTTGCTTTATTTCTATTTGCTGTTTAAGGTGATCTGTGATGCGTCTTTTTGGTGTGTTTCAGCCACTTGCAGCTTTAGGACATCCCAAACCATGGTTTATAGGAAAGGATGCCTATTTGCTTAGTTTTCCGCTTACCACTCACTTTCTGACTGAGCTAGTCCCATCACTGACCTCTGTTTTGTGCATCTCTCCTTCATAAAATGAATGAGTTGATCTAGAGGATCAATAAGGATCCTTTCCAACACTAGGATTTCCATTACTCCAGGCTATCAGACCTCACCATCAGTTTCAGAAGAAGGCATTTTGAAAAGTGATTCCCCCTGCATTTGAAAATATCAGCTAATTTGTGTTGCTTATTGTTACCAGGGAAGCTCAATGTCTCATATGACCTGACATCACCAAATAACTACCTTTCCATATGTCACACACATCCAGCTGGATGTTGTTACCCAAAGTGATATGTGAATGTGCCCCGCATTGGAGTTCCCTGCATGCTGTGCTCTAGGCAGCTCACTATGATGCCTAGTCTTAGGTCCAATTTTGTTATGCCTACCAGTATACTAAAAAATTAAAAAAAAAACCAAACAGTGTTTTATATAAACATCTAAGCATAAACATCAGACAGTGTTGCTAATCTATTTGAATAAAATGCATAATCTACCAAATTAAAATTCAACATTTATTAAGAACCTACTACCTCAGACACTTACTACCTGTGTGACCCTAGGCAGGAGTTTCATCACCTGTAAAACGAGCTGGAGAAGGACATGGCAAACCTTTCCAGTATCTTTGCCAAGAAAACCCCAAAAGGGGTCACAAAGAGTCAGACACGACTGAAAGACTGAACAACAACAAAAATGTTTAAAACAATACAAAAATGTAAATGAGTCCAAGTACCTAGATACAGAGAGGTAGTTTACTGACTACTCTTTAGCTGTGGTCATTCCCTACATAATGTAGCCCTTATTTTCCCCAAACTTGAGTAAAACAAGCATTGTGAACATCTTAACTTAGAATAAAAACATTCCAAAGTCATGTTCATTGTTACAAGGCTCCAGACACTCCAGCCTCCAGGCTACTCCAGGTCAGCTTGGCATCAAAAGCCTTTGTAGATTACTCCTTTCATGCCTTTTGCATTCTTGCTCATGAGAAAGACCTGAATACTTTCAAACTAGTCTTAAAGAAGGTGCTATTTGCCTTCATAGCACTCATATCATATGAATACTTAAGAGTTTCAGTACATTGACTCTCCAAGGACAGAAGAGAGAGAAGAAAGTTGGCCATTACTGGACTTAACACTGGCATATATTCAATTGAACGACTGCCCTTTTCCCATCCAAGAAGGGTCTCAGAGTTGCTTAGATGACTCTCTTAACTAGAGAGCTTTACCCATTCTTTACCCTATAGTTTCTGATACTATCAGTCTCCATTGAATGGTCACTGAAGCAACCATTCCATTATCAGGATTACATAAACTATACTCAGATTTCCAGTGGATTCACCAAATCTGAACTCATCACAAAGTAGCTTAAAAGTGTATTTAATCTTATTAGCAAGGTTTTCAAGCACATATAATGTTTTTTTAACCATAACATCCAGAATACTACAAGGGGAAATGACTCTTTATACCACCTTCATTTGCCCTGCAGCTCTCCTTTAGATCCAACCCATTGCTACTTGGCTAGAAACATGATGCTCACTCCATGACTATGAGGAAGGTTCACATTCTTGGAGAAGGAAGGAATGAATGTCATTCAGCAGATACTTAATGGGAAGCTACTATGTACTATACATTTTGCTAGACTAGAGGCCCCCCCAAAATAATAAGAGACAGTCCCTGCCAATAACTGTAGCAATAGTAGTGGTGGTGGGAGTGGTGGTGGGAGGAGGAGGAGGAGGAGGAGGAGTAGTAGTAGCAGCTGCAATAACTCACATTTATATAGTGTTTTAAGGTTTGCAACATGCTAACATACGTTATCTTACTTGAGCCTTGAGAAAGTTAAAATCTAAAAGAGATGATAGGACAAGTAGTACAAAGGATGAATTACAAAAGAGATGGAAGGCCTTTTGTTTGGTTAGTTTATTTTCCCCCACTTCTGAGAAGGAAAACATATCCCAGCATTTCCAGTACCTCCTTTTGCCCTGGTGAGATTGAAGATTTCTTTCTCCCATCTTGGGCATAAAGCTGCCAAACTGTGCCTCTAAGTAAAGAATAATATTTATAGGACCAACTTTGATTTCTGGCAGAAAGGAATCCTGATTGAAGTCCTTAGGAAAATGGGGCCCATTTAGCCACAGTGTATTAAGTAATTTTATGTCTTTTCAATCTGGCTCTACAGGTACAGCTTTTTAGAATAGTCTTGCTGTTCCCTACAAAGGGATAAACTGTAGTTTGTACTAATGAAAGGTACAGACTTTCATTTCCAGTCTTACTTTTCATGATGAAGGCTCGCAAAAAAACATTTCCATATGCCAAATTCTTCTTAACGCTCAGTGTATTAGTAAAATGGCTCAATAGGAGCTGCATGAGGATCTTCAGATGCAAGTAAGGTTGAATTTCCCAAATTGCATTTTCAGTGAAAGATGTTTCAGGCTAGTGACTCAGATCTTGACAAACGAGGCACGACATTCATTGGTTTTAATTTTTTTCACCCTATTGTGATAGAAATCCATAATGACAGAGCCTAACTAATGTGAAATTATTCAGCAGTGGAGGGAAAAAATGCAGTGAGACATTCCACGTCCCAGTTACAGTCCTTAAGCCCATCTTATGGTTTTTTTAAGTTGAGAATTACTTAATAGAACTTGGGAAACTTCCTAATTTTCTGAATGAGACAAGAGACGAAAATCATAACCCCTTATTAATTTCTCCTCACAGCTTCGATCCAAAACAGTTCAATTCCCACAGCAAGCTGTGAGACTTCAATATTTTCAGAGATGAGTGGTGCAAAGGGTCATGGAGGAGCTGGGGGAATAGGCATGTCAGACATCGGTGGCCTTACCCTGGTGACTGTTAGACTACATTCATCGACTGTGGAAGGGACCGTGAGAGGTCACCTCATCGCCCTTCCTGCTCTGAAAAGGACATTTCAATAAATGGATCTCTCAGAAAGTCCCTCCTTTTAGCTCTTTTCCATTTCTCCTGCTGCAATCTAAAGGCAACGCCTTCTCATTAGAGTCTCAGTGGAGATAATGAACAGCTGATAATTCTCTTCTGAAATTATAACTCTTCAACTTCTATACCTATTTCCCTGATGTGTCCTTAATGAGATTTGCTAATTTTCTCCACCAATTATCTGAGGACCTGCACCTTGCCATCAGAAAATGTTAACAAGGCTGCAGTACCGAGAATCTGTTAAGGGCCAGTCCTCTTTTCACATAGGGATTACTGTCAGTGCGGGCCCCTAGAGGCCTAGCCACTAAATAAACATGCACAATTTTGCTCAAGGGGAGGGTGGTATTTAATTGGACTGCTTAGCACATAGACTATTCAAGGAAATTCCTAGTTCACTATATAAATCTATAAAAAAAATTACTCCTCTACAATAAAAATAGAATTCTCAACAGTAAGCCCAAAGATATGAGGATATGATTCCTAAAAGAAAGGTGGCAATGATAACCACACTAGTCCCAATGTAGGCTGCTATGCAGACGTAAAAGAAGGGGGTAGAGCTAAACAGTACCTTGTGCTCCATTGAATGGAGGGAGGGAGAGAGTGGGGGGGAAGAGAGAGAGAGAGAAAGAGAGAGAGAGAGAGAGAGAGAGAGAGAGAGAGAGAAAGAGAGAGGGGGGAGGGAGAGAGAGGGGGGAAGAGAGAGAGAGGGAGGAAGAGAGGGAGGGATGGAAGGAGAGAGGGAAGGAGGGAGAGAGAGGGGGGAAGAGAGAGAGAAAGAAAGAGAGAGAGAGGGGGGGGAAGAGAGGGAGGGAGGGAAGGAGGGAGAGAGAGAGAGGGAAGAGAGAGAGAAAGAAAGAGAGAGAGAGGGGGGGGAAGAGAGAGAGAGAGAAAGAGAGAGAGAGAGGGGGGGGGAGGGAAAGAGAGGGGGGAAGAGAGAGAGAGAAAGAGAGAGGGGGGGGAAGAGAGAGAGAGGGGGGAAGAGAGGGAGGGAGGGAGGGAAGGAGAGAGGGAAGGAGGGAGAGAGAGGGGGGAGAGACAGAGAGAGAGAGAAAGAGAGAGAGAGAAGAGAACCATGTCTGCTCTCCTTCTGAAGGTGAAGGAAAAAGAGTTCAGGAAAAGAGTGAAGTCTAGTCCTATCCTTTGCTTAGCCTCTCTTCGTACCATATCCCTTCTTGCCCATCCCTCAGTTTTTCCTCCTTCCTGGTTGAGGGTTAGAGGAAATGTCTTATCTTCTACATTCCCAACTCTGCCAGATCTGAAGGTTGATGGAGGTGTTTCTCCTCAACTTTTCCAAGGAATGACCCAGATTTGAATCAGAGGTGTTCCAACCTATTAAAACCAGAAAACTACCACTGCCGTCTTGTCAGTGTGACTATTTGGAGCTGAATTTCTTGGCTGGAG
Organism: Trichosurus vulpecula; assembly: GCF_011100635.1. Taxonomy (NCBI): domain Eukaryota; kingdom Metazoa; phylum Chordata; class Mammalia; order Diprotodontia; family Phalangeridae; genus Trichosurus; species Trichosurus vulpecula. Next base: position 33,538,673 of record NC_050582.1, read on the forward strand.
CCAAAATGATGGGAGGATAAGGTTTTGTACCCACCTCCTGCACATTACAAACAGACAGAAGGTATCGGCTGATAACTCACAATACAGCTAAGGATGACTGAGCAGGCGGATTTCTAACACTGGCTCTAATTTGTACTATTGAGTTAAATAGTTTAAGTCCTAAAATTATCTACATCAGGATTCTGCCTACCCTCTGGATCTCGTTACAGTCCACATATTGGTATGTACGCTTCTACTGACTTCATAATCAGCTTTATCTAGAGCAGACATGTGCAACAATATAAAGATTGATAAAAGAAAGCAGGGGCAAATTCAAAATATCTTTCCCTCTGAAAATGTGATACGATTCTAATAGTAGTCTGCATTTGTATCGTACTTACTTTGCTTATAACAACCTTGCCAGGCAAATAGTACATAGGTGTTACTATCCCAGTTTTACAGAAGAGGAAGTGGAGGCCCTACCCAGAGTCCATAGTGTTGGGGCTAGGACTTCCAAACCAAGTGTTCTTTCTACCACACCAATGTGCCTCTCCAGAAGGTTTTGTCAGCCCAACAGCAAGACATAGAAACAGAAATTCCATTGAAAGTTGCTATAGAAATTATAAAATGTTTAGGAGTCTGCCTGCCAAAACAAACCCAGGAACTATATGAACACAATTACAAAACACTCATCACACAAATAAAGTCAGATCTAAATAATTGGAAAAACATCAGTTGTTCGTGGTTGGGCTGAGCTAACCTAATAAAATGACAATTCTACCTAAATTAATATACTTATTCAATGCCATGCCAATCAACTACCAATTATTTTATAGAGCTAGAAAAATTAATAACAAAGTTCATCTGGAAGAACAAAAGTTTCAGGATATCAAGGGAATTAATGAAAAGAAACGCTAGGGAAGGTAGCCTAGCTATATCAGATCTTATATTGTATTATAAAGCAGCAATCATCAAAACTACTGGGAACTGGCTAAGAAATAGAGTGGTGGATCAGTGGAATAGCTTAGGTACCCAAGACACAATAGTCAATGACTATAGCAATCTATTGTTTAAGAAAGAATTCACTATTTGACAAAAACTGCTGTGAAAACTGGAAAATCAACATCTTACACTGTATACCAAAATAAAGTCAAAATGGGTACACGATTTAGATATAAAGGCTGGTACTATAAGCGAACTAGGAGAGCAAGGAATAGTTTACCTGTCAGATTTATGGAGAACAGAGGAATTTATGACTAAACAAGAGATAGAGAACATTATGAAATGCAAAATGTATAATTCTGATTACATTAAATTGAAAAGTTTTTGCACAAAGCCAATGCAACCAAGATTAGGAAGGAAGCAGAAAATTGGGAAAGAACTAGTGTCTCTGATAAAGGCCTCATTTCTAAAATACAAAGAGAACTGAGTCCAATTTATAAGAATACTAGTCATTCCCTAATTGATAAAAGGTCAAAGGATAAGGCAGTTTTCAGAGGACAAAATTAAAGCTATCTATAGTCATATGAAAAAATGTTCTAAATCACTATTGATTAGGGAAATGCAAATCAAAACAACTCTTAGGTACCACATTACACCTATCAAATTGGCTAATATGACAAAACAGAAAAATGATAAATGCTGGAGAAGATGTGGGAAAATTGGAACACTAATGCATTGTTGATGGAATTGTGAACTGATCCAACCATTCTGGAGAGCAATTTGGAACTATACCCAAAGGGTTATAAAACTGTGCATACCCTTTGACCCAGCAATATCACTTCTAGGTCTGTATCCCAAAGAGATCACAGAAAAGGGAAAAGGACCCACATGTACAAAAATATTTATAGCAGCTCTTTTTGTGGTGGCAAAGAATTGGAAATTGAGAGGATGCCCATCAATTGGGGAATGGCTGAACAAGGTGTGGTATATGAATGTAATGGAATACTATTGTGCTATAAGAAATGACGAGCAGGCAGACTTCAGAAAAACCTGGAAAGACTTATATGAACCGATGCTGAGTGAGGGGAACAGAACCAGGAGAACACTGTACACAGTAACAACCACATTGTGTGACTTTGATAGACTTAGCTCTTCTCAGCAATGCAAGGATTGCAACTCCAAAAGACTCATGATGGAAAATGCCATCCACATCCAGAGAAAGAACTTTGGAGTCTGAATGCAGGTGGAAGCATACTATTTGCTCTCTTTTTCTGTTTTGTTTTTTCTTTGTCATGGTTCCTCCCATTTATTCTAATTTGTTTATACAACATGACTAATTTGAAAATATGTTTAATAAGAATGTATACGTAGAGCCAATATCAGATTGCACACCTTCTTGGGGAGGGGAGGAGGGAGGGGGAGAAAGTTTAAAACTTATGGAAATGAATGTTGAAAACTAAAAATAAAAACATTTATTTTTTTTAAAAAAAAAGGTTTTGTCATTCCTTTGCCTAGCTCTCAAGATTTGGTGATTCCCAAATGACTAGGATCCTCAAGTTTGTATGATATGATAGCACAAATGACCCCCTTAACCTTTTGTCGGGCAACTGGGCTTATAGCAGGCCCAAGATTGTGTCCAATGTGACATTTCTCTAATCTGGCAGGTCACAAAATGTTGCTGGAGAAGAACCATGGCCCCTATGTTAACCTAACACATCATCGCCCAAATTTCACCCACTGAGTTATCATATATTAATATATAATTATTACTACATATCACATAGTTCTGAATTTTATAAAAAGATTCAGGGTCTCTAATTCTTCAGTCAATCAACTCCATGACAGTTTAGATTCCGCCCCCGCCCCCAAATATAAAAAGGATGAAAAAACTGCTCTCTTTCTCTCTAATGGGCTCCTTGTCTGCCTCAGTAGGCTATTGCTCATAAGGGGAGTGGTTTCAGTTTTATGACCAGTGTTAACCAAATATCCCTGGGAAAGCAGATGCCTTCAACCAGTATAAATTACCACTATTTTTTCTAGTTGGCCACTGCATTTCTTTCCTCTAAGTTGGTTTGTCAGCTCCAGTGGTTTTGTTATATTATACAGTAATGACATCTATTTGCTATTCAGGAGTTCTGAGAAAATAACTTGCATTATTGAGGCAAAATAAGTATTTACTATTGTTTTCAAAGGGGAGGGGTTAGAGCATTTGAATTCCTGAGTGAAATTA